>NC_136059.1:1136984830-1137258985 GCF_964261635.1 Lissotriton helveticus | reverse complement strand
TCAGATTCTGAGGGCCGGCGCGTCTTGGAGGCGGGGCCATCGCGAGGGCAGTGACCAGAAGGCATGGTTGCACTGCTGTCAGTGCACATGTCGGTTTGGCTGGCCATCTCAGTATGGCCAAACTGACATACGCACTGAGTTTTCTCCAACCCAGCTATGTTGCACAATCTTTCAGTCTCTCTTAGAGTGCAAATTTATGGTGATCAGGCCAATACTGATGTTGCTTTCAAGCATGAGAGTAGAGTCAGGATTGGCTGCAGGGGACACTGGGAGCTTGTGTACTTGAGCGAGGACACGGAGCCGAAGTACATTGATCGGCAGGTAAGTTCTTTCTTCCACATTTTGTTAATGTTTTTTGTTGTTGTCCGTTTCCCCTCACCTCCCTGTCGTCGCCCCTACCCTGCACTGCCACTGTGCCCACAGACCAGCCACTACTGAAGATAGCACCCTGTGTTCACACAGTCTGGCAGAATGTAATTATGAAGTATGTTGGTTTGAAACTTGCGTCTAAAGCTAGAGATTATGATAATATATTTCTCAAGTCCCAGGCTTCTTGCTTTCATATAATATTGTTGTACTTTTGTCATTGTTGTTTGGTTTTGAAAGGCAGAACACACAGAGTTTAAAATAATATCCAGGTGGAATTTGTACCATTTCTGTGCAATGAGGAATAACTTGTGTGCCACAGCCTTTGCCTGTAAGATATTTTCAACCTAAGCGATAGCTTCGCTCTCAAAAGTCAGAGCCTGTACCGTTTCCGTTCTTTTGTAAGATCCTGAAGGATCTGTGTAACATAGCTGCGCGTTGAGAGGTCTGATTCTGAAAAATATGTGGCAGCACTGATATAGCTTTGCTATCTCAAGCTTGGGCTCGTAAAATATTTCTACTTTGGTGAATAGACCTTCAGCCTAAAACCTTATGATGTAATGTCTGTTTATGCGTAGGCATGGTTTCCTTGGGGTATATCTTTATTGTTAAATGGCTTTGACTGTAATAGCTGTAAAATCCAAAGGATATCTCTGTAACATAGTCCTGAACCTCTCGGAGTTGTGTAACTTATTGAGCAGCTTTACTGTCAGATTCCCAAAGCTGCCAGAGCTCTAAAACCTTGCAGCTTTAGCCTATGTAACCTGAGAGTTGGCTTGGCTGACAAATGCCTGATCCCCTAAAAGCTCATTAATCTGAGAGATACCTCTGTTAACATAGAGCTTACCCTGTAAGATCAGGTAAGATCTATAGAAATCACCCTTCATCAGCCAGGATAGCTTAACTCCAGTGTCATGGAGAGCACGGGATCCATGTCTGGGCATACCCGTCCCACTCGTGGTGACCACTGCAAAAAGAACAATTGATGGGCAGAATGCAGAACAATGTCATACATTCACTCCAGTGCAGAGATCTGGGCAGAAATCCATTGTTTCCATCCATCAATTATTTCTTTTGCAAGTGCAATCAAGTTCTGGCACAGAAAGCCTGCACTCTAAAATATCTACATTCAACGCAAGCCGCAAAAGCAGGTACACTGAAAAATGTAATCTGCCAGGAAGTATCCGCCACAAACAATCTAGACCCCCAAAATCTCCGGAATCTTGGCTTTCAGGAAGCACTGAAACTCAAATCTGCTACAGCTCTCTGGAATCAAAACTATCCTCATCAGGATTTCAAAATAGCGTTAAATAAAGCACTCCATAAAGAATCATTTGAACAGGATTGTCTGCTCCCATGGCCAGAAAGCACACACATCTCATACTGAGAAGTTACAACAAAAGAGAGGTGCATAAATGTCTCACAGACACTTTCTCTATGTACTGCAAAATCAAGTATTGCCTCATCAGGATTGGAAACCTCACTTCATTAGACATTTTTCCACCCTTGTTGACTCCCCCTTCCACCAGGGAGTGTTGTCTCAGTGGTTAATTTCAGGAGTTCATACCCCACCTTCTCTGCACCTGCTCAGCACTAACCAATGATCGAAGAACATTTCTTCATCATTCATTGATCAAACAAGGGACCCGAAAATTCAGGCAGTGGTTGACTTCGTCCTGATCGGATCGTATCCTCACATTTTCTGGATTGGTAAAATGTTTGACCAAAGCTGATAAAATGCTAAGAGCCTCTAACTCACCATTTTCCTCTCTTGGGGTGTAGGCTGCTTTGTAAGGCATTTCTTACAACACGTTTCTCTGCTTTATGAATTAGTGTGTGTAAATGTACACTCTCTCTGAAACACTCCTGACCAAGTGCAAATGCACGTAGCAACCTTCTAACTGATTTCCCGGAACTAACCCACTGGCAATTAACAAACTCTCCTACTTAAGCGCAAACCAGAATTTGAATGGCACTGACCTCCAAACCCACCAAAATAACACTTAACAAACATGTAACACGACAATCTCAACATGTATTCAGGCTCAATAGCCTTAGATTTGTTACTTGTATGTTGGTATCATTTTATCTCTTTCCATCTATAACTCCCCCGGCTTACAAATCTGTTTCCTCATTCCAGTGAGCATTCTTCTTACATACCAACCACATGTATTATACATTTTACAAATCTTAAGCAGTGTTTTTTTTACTCTATTGGCCCTAAACTGCACAAATGATGCACTGTCAAAACTAATTTAACCCAGATAGAACTCATTCTCTGAGCTATTGCACATGCCCTTTCCAATCCCCCCTGCATTCTTTCCTTTTTAACTCTCCGGGTTAAAAAACAGGTTAGTAAGTAGACCTGGACCAGAACGCATTCTACGCACCTTCATAAGACTTTCCAGGTGTCTTTACCAGCCCTGACCCTGCACACCCCCTAATACCAACGAACGAGCACTGCTCCCCAACCGGAACTGCCCCAAAAGCATGATCACCTTTTTGTATGGGTCACGCACCCATGGAACTACCATCTCATATTCATCGACAACGGGAAGGGTTGTAAATATCAACCATTAAGCTTTTAATAACAAAACACTGTTAGAACGCTTTTTTGAATGGGATGACTCCCAACTGAGTCAAACAAAGCGTGCCAGGAATCAGCCTCCTGCTCCTTGCGCTCATATTCTGAAGAAGACTTGATCGATATCTTGTTACCTGTGTATTGAACTTTTTTTAATAATGACGCACTGATATTTTAAATCACACTGTACCTTGCGCTATGGTAGTGTTTGCCGCTGCATTAGGTCACGTTGTTTTATATGTTTTATATGGTTGCAAAGGCTTTCATTAGACACACAATAATAAATAAACGTGAAATTTGAAAAAAATCATTGTGCCCGATTCACAGAACTAATTTACGACAACATCCTAAACTTACTACTAATTTGGTATTCACAGAAGGCATTTAGTAGTCTTAAGTTAGGATATTGTCTTAAATTAGGATTTTGTCTTAAATTAGGATTTTGTCCTAAATTAGGATTTTGTCCTAAATTAGGATTTTGTCTTAAATTAGGATTTTGTCTTAAATTAGGAATTTGTCTTAAGTTAAACTTCAGTTTAACTTAAGTTTGTCTTAAGTTTATCTTAAGACAAAATCCTACCTTAAGACAAAATCCTAACTTAAAATAAAATCCTAACTTAAGACAAAAATCTAACCTAAAACAAAATCCTAATTTAGGACAAAATCCTAACCTAAAACAAAATCCTAACTTAAGATAAAATCCTAATTTAGGGCAAAATCCCAACTTAAGACTACTAAATTCCTTCTGTGAATACCAAAAGTAGTACGTTTAGGATTGTGTTGTAAGTTAGTTCTGTGAATTGGCCCCATAGTGTTGAAAGGGTTTAGTCTTTGCCAAGAGATAAGCAGTATAAGTGCAGTGGTGGTAGCATACCGTGTAGTGATCAGTAGAAGCGAACATGCCTTATTACCTGTGCCACTGGAGTGAGACCTACAGGCTTACCCATATAAAGTGCGACTGCTGTGTGCTAAACTCACCCTGGGCCTACATCAAGTTAGCATGTGGTGCTGTGAAGCACATGTGTGTTGTATAGAAGCACTGTATGTATGGTATGTGCCCCTGTGAATGGTACAATACATGGAAGATTCTGGGTTCCATTTTGGGAGACCCAAGGCTGAATGAAGGAGCATGAGGTGGTAAAGGAATCCCATCAGACAGATTTGCGGATTGCTGCATTCCAGTAATCTGGTTGAGCCACACAGGAAGAAGAGCCAGGCTCTTCAGTACACTTCAAAGTGTGCTCTTTGATTCAGAGAGAGGTCACTGAAGGGGGCCTGGGCACATCTTAAGAAGGAGACTGGGCAATAAGAGAATCATAAAGGGTAGGACTAGAGACCATAGGCTAACCTTTTGATACACATGTTATTGAGGCTGACATCCAAGTGTAAACATCTAGTCATTCTAATAGAATGTGTTGTGGGTCTATCAAATTTGGAATTGCTCCTGCTGTGAGGACTGCTTTCTGGAGGAGGGACAGGGCAGAGAAGATGACGCTTCAAAAGGACAGAGCCCTCCAACACAAACTTCAAAGACTCCGACCCTAAATCACATTTGGTGTCTGGAAATGGACAATAAGATGGGGAGCTTGAGGCGCCAATTATTGTCGAATACCAAGCAGCTAGTTGGAGATGGATGAGTATGAGAAGCTCTACAAGATTTCTTCCTGTGACCAGGACTGGTGATTAATGCCTGCTAGTCTCCCAGCTGGGTGAGAGGGCATCATCCAGGGAAATCCAAGACCACCTATCCCTAGAGACTGGAGCACCAGTGCCTGCCAGTTTGCCAAGATCAGTGTGCCCTGTGAGAAAGTGGAGATCGCTGGAGGGAGTGAGGTCCACTAGGGGATCCTGGACAGTTGATCCCTGTAGCAATGTATGATTAGAGGACTGCCGTTCCAATCAGGACATTGTTTGTGTGTGGTGGCAAAGTCTGTGACCCCATATGCCAGAAGGGGTCGCCGTGAAGTTAACTGTGCCAAGTGGGCCATTGCCCGGATGAAAGTCGGTGACCCCATATGCTAGAGGGAGTCGCTGTGAAGTTAATTGTGTGATTGGGCTGTTGCCTGAGTGCGGTGTGAAAGTCAGCAACCCCGTATAAAGGTGGGGGCCTTCATGAAGTTAACTGTTCCGATAGGGCTGTTGCCCATGTTTGGTGTGAAAGTCGGTGGCCCCATATTCCGGAAGGGCCCGTCGTGAAGTTAGCCAAGCCAATTGGGCTCTTGCCCGTGCGTGGTTGGAGAGTCGGCAATCCCGTATGACAGAGGGGGCTGCCTTAAAGAGGAACTTGCTACCTTGCCGATTGTCCGAGTGTGGAGTAAGAGTGGTGACCCTATATTACAGAGAGACAAGGATTGTAGCCTGGTTGATACCATCGCTGAGAGGAGTGGCTGCTGTTGTGACCCGTGCTGGCCGAGCCCTGACTGAGAATCAGAAACAGAATTCATTGAATCACCCATTAACTGTGGGAAGGATCAAAGGAAACTTATCATTGCTCCGGAGTAGTGCCAGACCACCCAGCTGCAACCCCTGCAGAGTCGCGAGTGTTAATCACCGAAGGCATCCACTGCCAGTTACGCACTGGTAAGTGAGATGCTCTCATAAGCGCCGTTCATTCAGCCTCTGCTGGTGCGTGTAAGACTGATCTGAGGGCTGGAAGGCCCCAGGGGAACTTGTCTGCCAGATAGCTCTACGGCTATCCCATGGCCCGGATAAATATTGAAATAGATTTTATTGTATTGTGCAAATGTTGCTAGCCCAGCCTTTCCAGCAGTAGAAGAAATCTTTGTAAGTTCTACGATCCCTTAAGAAGGTGGCACAAGCACGATTACAGCCACCAAAACATGTGTCAACAGTTTTTAAGCGTGTGGTTTCGGGGCTATGACCTGAGTTTATGGAAGTAAGATATATCTATAATATCCAGACCTAGGAAAAAATAAAGTCCTTGTATGGGGTAGGAAGTGCTGTGATTGGATGAGAAGTGTGAGTGACAGGCATGTTTGAGTCATGGGTGTGGAGTTTGTGACCTCTGGTTGTAGTTTTTAACATTTATATTGATAACTTGTGAACATTGTAATGTATATACTTTTCTACTATCAATTGAAAACTGAAATTTATATTTGTTATTCCTGAATTACAAGAGAAACATTTCTCAATATATTTATTTTCTTATTTGGGTCATTGGTGGATGACCTTCCAGTTAAGAGCAATACAAATTGAGAGGGACATTCGTGTGTTATATATCATTATTTACCCCACATACCAAAAACAAAGTGCTACCCTCAGTGGCTAGCTTAACCAAGCGATTGCTCTGCTGTCTAAAACTTGGGGCCAAATGTACAACCCTTTTTGGCGGCCGCAAACAAGTATAACCTTTAAATATTTGCCAGTATAGCCTTTTTTATTTATCCATCCAAAATTTTATTTTTGTCTCCTTTATATGTCTTTCTATTTTTTTAATCTTTGTCTTTTTATTGGTTTCAAGAGGAACATAAAATATATATATATAAAACATAGTTAACCAATCTTCACCTTCAGACTTTACTTTCCCTCCCAACAATAACCCATCTCCTTCTCCAAACCACCCTCCCACTCCCATCTTTTCCTATACGACAAAGTGTCAATAATGAAGAAACAGGAAATTTACCTATTAGTTCCCTCAAGTAACTGTCTAACAAGCTGTCATTCAGGCTTATTTCAGTTCTTCTATAAAAGCTTATTTTGTACCAGGGTTCGCCTGTGTCTTTCTCTTAGTAATTTCCAAGTCTTCTCCGTCAAACTGGTGCATAATGGAGGTGATCTATTTTTTTCAAACAATCAACTTAAAAAGGCAGTTGCCACTTGTTATGGTCGCTATTGCCAGTGTCCAGGATTCCAAACCTCCTTGCGTTCCTGGAAATCATGGCAACAGCAACCATAACAAGTGGCAACTGCCTTTTTAATGCAATTACACAGGAATGGTAGATATGTCAGTAGGTGGCTAGGCTCTATGGTCTGGGTTGGATTCCTTCGAGAGGTGGCTATATTCCATGGTCCAGGTTGGATTCCTTCGAGAGGTGGCTAGATTCCATGGTCCGGGATGGATTCCTTCAAGGATGGTAGTATTTGTCCAGTTTTAATGGAGTTGCGGAAAATGCCTTGGGTGTGGGATGCATTGATGAGTTGATGAATGAAACTGAGGGTTCCACTGAACATGACCTTCACTGTTCATGATTGGAATATGATGTTTATGTTCAGATGTATGACATGGCTTCATGGTGTGAAGGATTGGGTTGAGAGGTGTAGTATATGCAGACAAAGTGAGAAATTATTGAAGGTCAGAGCTGAAAGGATGGGTACTTTGGGTGATGTGTAAGGTGCATGGAATAAAGTGTGTTTGGACTTTATAGGTCCCATGGATCATTTAAGAGAGTCTGAAAGGTTTGCAGCGGTAATGGTGGATGTGTTTTTCAGGTGGGTGACGGTGGAGTTTTTGAGGGACACCGGCAACAGTGACAGTTGAAAGTGACAGGCAGAGAAAGCCTCACCGATGTAGATGGGCTCAAATAAAAGAGGAAATACCCACCAAGTGTCACTCTGATTACTTCACCACTTAATTCATGAAAAACTCAAGGGCAACCTTCTTCACTTAAACGCCTGTGAGCAAATCACAGCATTTATTATTGTCAAATCTACTTTATTATTCACAACTAGTGAAACTGCAATTGCAATTCAATTCAAGCATAAGCTAAATGGCACCAGTGAACCTCAAGAGGGATGGGTTGGATTGTGGGGAATTCCAGGTTGGGGATACCTGAAGGAGTAAAATAGAGGTTCATTCTTGTTGACTAAAGCAGTAACTCCATTGTAATTACAGAAGGGGAGACGGGTTTTTCTTAGGAACACATATTCTTCCCTTGAAAGAATCCTGAAAAATAACACATGCACTAATACTTTACAATTTCGTGTCTGGTAATGCACACCTGCTACATTCTGAATGTGTATATGTTTATGTAGAGGTGTACTCCTGGTATGCTGTGGCAGTAACGCTTCCCAGAAGTGTTACAAGCTCTCTTTGTGAATTCCAAGAAACTTCGAAACTTGCTCCTAACTTAAAAGAAAACTGAGTCAAACAAAGCGTGCCAGGAATCAGCCTCCTGCTCCTTGCGCTCATATTCTGAAGAAGACTTGATCGATATCTTGTTACCTGTGTATTGAACTTTTTTTAATAATGACGCACTGATATTTTAAATCACACTGTACCTTGCGCTATGGTAGTGTTTGCCGCTGCATTAGGTCACGTTGTTTTATATGTTTTATATGGTTGCAAAGGCTTTCATTAGACACACAATAATAAATAAACGTGAAATTTGAAAAAAATCATTGTGCCCGATTCACAGAACTAATTTACGACAAAATCCTAAACTTACTACTTTTGGTATTCACAGAAGGCATTTAGTAGTCTTAAGTTAGGATTTTGTCTTAAATTAGGATTTTGTCTTAAATTAGGATTTTGTCCTAAATTAGGATTTTGTCCTAAATTAGGATTTTGTCTTAAATTAGGATTTTGTCTTAAATTAGGAATTTGTCTTAAGTTAAACTTAAGTTTAACTTAAGTTTGTCTTAAGTTTATCTTAAGACAAAATCCTACCTTAAGACAAAATCCTAACTTAAAATAAAATCCTAACTTAAGACAAAAATCTAACCTAAAACAAAACCCTAATTTAGGACAAAATCCTAACCTAAAACAAAATCCTAACTTTTTGTATTTTTTTAATTTTTTTAATTTTATTTTTGAAGACCTTTATTGTCGTTACAGAGGTAAACCACAGCTTTGTGCCTACAACCCAATGTGTCAGGCCGGCAGCGATAGTACATAGATCGAGCATATTCCCCGACCTCGGGCACAGCCCCAATTACGTACACAGCATGTCGTCTACAACCCATGTGGGCCGGCCGCGATAACTGTTATTTAAAGCTGTAGCATGAAGCGTATTACCGCAAGCAACCTATCAGTCAAGAGCAATTCGCACATCCTTGAGGTCTAATTTTTTACTTTTTGTCGCACTCTAAACATTAACAACAACACTTTACAGAACCAAGGAGGTCAGTCTAATAACTATGTGATTTCCCCGGCGGGGGGTGTGGTAGTCAGGGTTTCCGGATTCCAAGTCCGGCAAGGTGTGACTCTGAGCAGTAGATTGAGTGTGCGTGTGGTTGCATACCGTGGTGTACGGTCAGTCATGTACTTCTCGCTGGGGGAGGGGGCGTGGGAGGGGCTATGTGTATAGTCTATGCTTGTCTCTGGGTATGGGGGTGATGGTCCACCCTGAAATGCCAAGACATGTACAATGCGCGAGTGAAGGTAGGGGGGGGAAGGGGGGGGAAGAGGAAGGAAGGTGGGGTGGGGGGGGAGGAGATTAGCTGGGCCAAACCACACCGTTAGTGGTTCATAGCTCCGTCTCTCGTGCGCCCCAGGAATGTTCTGAGGGCAACCCCATTCACCCCTACGTTGGCTCTAGGAATCGCGCGTGGAGGAGCATTGCAGGCAATAAATCCCAGCTAGGTGCCCTCTAGCAGGCGGGAGGTAGGCGTGCCTTGTCTCGTCCTCACGACTGAGAGGAGGCGCCGTGTAGTCCACCGGGTTGCTCAACCAGCCCCGCTTCCTCCTGGTCGTCAGCACCAGCTTCAGCAGTAGACTGGGCGCGGAGCAGATAGGCGGAGAGCGGGCCCCATAGATCTTTGGGTCGCGATTTATGTGGTAGCAAGTCGGCATAATTGTGTAGTTGGTCTTGCCAGGTTGACATTGTTGCCAGCCATAATTTGAATTTGGGGGCACGGCCCCGGCCCCATCTGCACGCCACATGGCGTTTTGCAAGTAGGAAGCCCATTGCGGTGAATTTCCGGAATTTGTTATTTGCTGCGGTGGGGAGCCCCAATAATGCAACCTTGGGACAGGCTTCCAATTCCATCCCTATCATTGTAGACATGGCCTCGGTCACCTGCGTCCAGTACAGCGCGACTGTTGGGCATGACCACGCCAAGTGCATAAAGTCAGCTCCTGCTTGTCTGCATCTGGCGCAACGGTCATCCTCTCGAAGACCAAAACAGCATAACTTGGCGGGAGTGTAATAGAGGCGGTGTAGGAATTTATAGTGGATCAGTCTAAGGCGAGCATTTCCCGTCACCGATACTGTATGGGAGCAGCTGTCCTCCCATTGTTCGTCTGAAAGGGGAGGATCTAGGTCCGCGGCCCAGTCACGTCTGGCACGCAGTTCTGGGGGAGCGGAGGACGCATACGTGTGGTTGTAGAGCATGGAAACAACGTGTTTCGGGGTGTCCTGTTGAAGCAGTGCATGTAGGGGCGCAAAGGTCTCCGGCTCATCCGGGAACTCCAGTGTTACAGATTTGATATTCTGTCGGAGCCGCGTGTATAGAAATGTGTCCATAATAGAGGGCGTTCGTTCCCCGAAAAATTGAGCCTTTGTACGAAACTGGCCATTCACGTATAAATCTCCCCATTTGTACAGGGCCAGTTTGGAGAGTAGTTTACGGCCTATTTCCTCTCGGGCAATACTCACTCTAGGGTCATTAGCCAGAATCATGCTTGGGGAATACATAAGGGTCACCCCCATACGTTCCGCAAGTCTACGCCAAGCTTGTACTGTACAATCTACCGTGGATGGGTCCCGATCCGTTACACTAACCTCCTTGTAAAGGTACCCCGATGGTTTTTCTGGTCTCATATATCCATCTTCCACAGCAAGGTGCGCCATGAAGGGCGGGGGGTGAAGCCAGTAGGAAGCAAAGTGGCCCTGCGCGCAGTCGTAGTACAATCGGAAGTTCGGTACATCAAATCCGCCTTGATGGTAAGGTAACATGAGCGTCGCCAGTTTTAGCCGAGCCTGTTTCCCCCCCCATATAAGTCGGGAGAGCTGTGACTCCAGCGTCTTAAAGAAATGCGGGCCTGGACTATAGGGAATATTGGTGAAAAGGTACAGCAGTTTAGGGAGAATGACCATTTTGATCATGGATACGCGCCCCGCCATGGACAACGGAAGATGAATCCATTTCGTTATGCTGTCCGTTAATTTGTCCAGGACCGTACCGTAGTTCGCCCTGATCAGAGCTTCTCGGTTCCTGGTCACGATGACTCCTAAGTACTTTATCTCGTCTTGTGCCCATACTAGTGGGTAGTCAAGGGGGAACTGGGGAGTGTTGTCAGTGAGGGGGAACAAGGCTGATTTGGACCAGTTGATTTGTACCCCCGCTATCGCTCCAAATTTGGTAATCTCGCGCAGTAGGGGATTGAGATTATCTCGCGGTTTATGGACGTATAAAGTCATATAATCCGCGTATAAGGAGATGAGCAGTTGACGTTCCGGGTAAATCAGGGACCTATGGTTATGATGTTGGCGAAGCTTGGCTGCCAGGGGTTCGATTGCTATCGCAAATAATACTGGGGATAATGGGCAACCCTGTCGGGTTCCTCTATGTATCTCGAAGGGTGCGGATCGGGACCCGTTTAGCAGTACCGAAGCCCGTGGTTTGGTGTACAAAAGTTTGATCCAATCCAAAAAGCTGAATGGAGTACCCATCCGTTCCAGTAACTGTAAGAGGTAGTCCCATTCCAGGGAATTGAATGCTTTGGTAGCATCTAGAAATATTGCAGCTGCTTCACATTTGGGATCTATATCTTGCATGACCGCCTGCAGGGTGCGAAGATTGTGCGAAGTCGCACGATTCGGGACAAACCCCGCCTGATCTGGGAGGACCAGCCTCTCCATAAGAAGATTCAGGCGCGTCGCGAGTACTTTTGCCAGTATTTTAACGTCAGTATTTAATAGTGACAGGGGTCGGTAGGAGTCACAAAGCTCCGGAGGTTTACCTGGCTTATGCAGTGACGCTATCAGTGCCTCTCTCATACTGTCAGGCAATGCTCCTTCCTCGAGAGCTGAGTAATACACCTGCTTCAGGATGGGGGCAAGTAGGTGGATGTAGGTTTTATAGAAATCTATCGGCAGCCCATCCGATCCTGGAGATTTGCCAGATTTCATGGACATAATGGCGTCCTTTATTTCATCTAGTTCAAGTTCGAGGTGTAAGAACTTCTGTTGCGTCGGGCCCAACCATGCAATAGCCGTGTCATCAAGGTATGTATTAAGCTCCAGCGGCACTCGTCTCTGTGAGGAGTACAGCGCCTTGTAGTGGTTCGTGAGTACACGGAGCTGTCCCGGTAGGTCTCTCTGAGGCACCTGTTGGTCATCGCACAGAGAGGTTACGTAACTGCAATGTCTAGGGGGTTTTACAGCCGTGGCCAGTGCTCTTCCCGGCCTGTCTCACTCGCCATATATGCGCGCCATGTAGGGTTTACCTAGGAATTTACCTTCTTTTTCCGCCGCTTCCGAATACTCATTGATCTTCTCCCTGAGCTGAGCACGTTTCTCATATTCCACCGTGCCGCGAGCCACTTCCCTCTCAAGTGTGCGTATCTCGGACTCTAACTTGCGTAGCTCCCCCCGCAGGGATTTGAGTACTCCTCCTCCCTTGGAAATACACCAGCCCCTAACGGTGACTTTGAAAGCCTCCCAAACAGTAGTAAGGCTGCCAACAGAGTTAATATTACGGTCAAAGAAGTCCTGTATGTCCAGCTCCAGTTCCGACTTAAAGGCTGAATCTGCAAGATGCGCAGGGTTGAGGCGCCAGCTTAAATAAGGGGAGACTTCATGGGGGACGCGCAGAGTAAGGAGGACAGGTGAGTGGTCCGAAAAAGTACGAGCCAGGTGAATGGTGTTATCTACCCAAGGTGTGAGGCCTGCCGTGAGGAAGATGTAGTCTATGCGAGCCCAGGTAGAGTGAACTGCTGAATAGTGAGTACCTTGGCGCATGGTGGGGTGCGAATGTCTCCAGGCGTCAACTAAATGGTGGTCTTCCATAATGCCCAGTAGGGAGCGTTGGGTGTTTGTGTAATGTGTCGATTGCGGGTGCGATCTGTCAAGAACAGGTTGTACGGCTGTATTGAAGTCTCCCCCAAGTATTACATGAGCTATGCCCAGCGTCTGAATTTTGCCCCACATCGTGAGAAGTGCAGATGGGTCATCCGTGTTCGGGCCGTAGTAGCATTCAATAAGCACTGTGTGAGAGTACAATTTCCCCCAGACCATGCAGTATCTCCCCCCACTGTCCATGTCCGTGCCCGCTGGGGTAAAACCCACCCCTCTTCGCACGAGGATCGTGACCCCTCTAGCATAACTGGAGTAGGATGAAAAGACCTTGCACGAGGCCCATTTGGATGCGAAAAGAGGGGACCCATTTGACAGTAGATGAGTCTCCTGTAGAAGAGCTATGGCCACTCCATGTCTGTCCAGGTATCCCAAAATTTGTCTTTTCTTTCTAGGGTTATTAAGCCCACGCACATTCCATGACAACACCTGGAGTTGGAGCCCTGGTGGGGAATTCGTTACGTCTCCCATCCCCGCAATGACAAATAAACTGAACATGTAGGTGCAGCAACGAGCATCGAACGAGCATCAGCAGAATGACAAAGTAGGACATTACCCAGCCCTCCACCCTGGGGCCACCCCCCCCGGGACACACCTCCAGTAGGTCAAAAACAGTGTAAGGAACTAACCGACCTCCCACTCCCATCCTCCCTCCGGCATCCCCAACTGACCGGACCAACCCCCCCCCCCGCAACCCTGAAATGCCCGCCTCCCACTAGTGTATCGAGTTCACTGATAATCTCTGAGGCAGTGCATGTGTTCCGCCCACCCACTCCGGCTTCCCCAACTTGCCGGGCATTCAAAGCCCACCCCCCCTCCCGCAACCCAAAAAGAACCAAAATCAATACAAGAACTACAGTCACCCTGACCCCAGAAGGGGGAGAGGTGTTACGGGGATCGCCCATTGGAGGCGTAGTCTAAGGGGCGCCAGACCTGCCCTCCGCCTCCTTACTTGCACCCACTGGCATCAGGGACAAGGCCCAGACTACGGCCGTGGGACGGAGGCGGGTGATCCGGCACATGTCAATGTTGTAGATCGGTGTGAAATAAAATCTGAAGCGTTACCTCACCAGAAAGTGTTGCATCTAGTTCAGAGGAGGGCTGTTACCGGCAGCGGTACCATGATGATTACAGGACTGTCGTGATTAGTCTTGTTGGGATAACGGAGATTGTGACCTGGACCGTCGTTCCTCCCTCTCTTCTCGGAGCCTTTCCTTCCTTTGCTGCTTTAGAAAATCTTCCACCTGCTGTGGGTTGGTAAAGAAGTGGTGAGTGCCACGGTGTGTGATCTTTAACTTCGCAGGATAAAGCATGGCATATGGGATTTCGTGGGTTTGTAATTTCTTATTTACGACGGCGAATTTGCGTCTTGCATCCTGTACTGAGGGGGTAAAATCAGGAAAGAAGGACAGCGTGGCGTTGCCATAGGTTACTGTGCCCAGCTCTCTTGTGCGACGAAGAACTGCATCTCTGTCCCTGTAGTTCAGGAAGCGGGCGATGATAGGGCGCGGGGGCAGCCCGAGAGGAGGAGGCGCAGCGAGTGATCTATGTGCTCTTTCCACTATTAGATGTGGGGAGAAGGCTTCCTTCCCGAACAGTTCCACCACCAGTTTTTCCATGAAGATCTCCAGTTTTCCAGTGTTTGTTGTTTCCGCAAGGCCCAGGACGCGGATGTTATTGCGCCTGGACCTCGCTTCTAAATCCTCATTTTTATCCGCAATCACCTTGAGCAGTTTATCCATTTGCGAGACTTGCCTGGTGGTCGCCGTCGCCCCGTCTTCCAGCACAGAGATCCTGTCTTCGGTTTCTTTGATGCGGGTGTCATGCTGTTCCAGTCTCGTCACGACACTGTCCATACGGGTGTTAATGGTGTCAATCTTGGCATCAATGGTCGAGAGGCTCTGCTTCATGCCAAGCAGGAGCGTCTTCCAATCGTCGTCCTGGGGGGTCTGTGCGGCAGGGCTCCCCTCCGCATCCGGCATCCCTTTGGCAGGTTTTTTGGACTCGAACGGTATCTTGGACTGCCGGGCATCATTGCGCCCCATGTCTCGTCTCGGAGTCCGGGCCGCCGCCAGTGAAGAGGTCGCCAGTATCCCGGTTAGAGGAGATTTGTATATGGTAGGCGCAAGCAGACACCTCGTGCTAGAATCAGCTCTCTGTTTTACTTTGTCGCCGGGGCTTGGTATAGGGGTGACAAGCGCACTATGAAGCCCCTCCTCCTTCTGTTTATGCCTTCCAGTGGAAATAGCCCAGCTCAGGGTCAGCAGGCGCGTCTGAGTCCACCTCCACGCGAGGATTGTGCGGTCTGTGTTCACTGGACCTCCCTGTAGAGGGGGTCCGTCGCTCCCCGGGCAAGGAACCAGTTCAGCTTATTATAATGGCCTCCTTCTTCCTAGGGACTCGAGGCCAGCTCCCAGTAGGTGGCGTCACGATGGCCTGCGGCGGCTCCGGCTAGGCCAGGAATTTTCGCGCCTCCGCGGCCCTGCAGAGTGGTACCAGGCCCGGGGCGCGCTGGCCGTAGGTGCAAGGCCTCACACTGTCCAAGCGTTCGAGCGCGTGTAGGGGGACGCAGGGCTCAGTTTGGTAGGCAATTCTCCTCTACAGTCCCGGCCAAGCCGGTGCCGGCCCCGCGGGTTTGACAGGGGTGACGCGATGGTCTAGCAGGGTGCAGATACGGCTCTCCCCAGGCCGGGCCGCCCACTGGGAGTAAATGCAGCACGGAGTGTGTCCGCTCTCACCCTCTCACCGTCTATATGCTCCGCTTCACCGCAGCTCTCCCCTCCAGTCCGGGCCGCCCTCCGGGAGGAAAGTCAGCCCGAAGTATGTCCGCTCACACCCCCTCACCGTCTGAATGCTCCGCAACGCCGCAACACACCTCCCAGGTGCCAGCAATGGACAGTGCCGCCCCCGGCCGAAAGGGAAGCCGTTGGTTGTGCTCTCCGCCAATGTCTCACACCGGGATCACAGCCGCAGTGTTTCTCCAGGTCGGTCACCGGGGGGAAGGAGAGGGGGGGCCAGGGGCCAGCCGTCGGGCCACTGATCACCGGCGCTGTCGGAGAGGCCGCAGATACCCGGTCTGTCCTAGTCTGCAGGCCCGGTTGGCAGCATCCCTCGCTTCGACACCTCCTCCCGCTCTCGAATCGACGGCGTCTCCCAAGGCAATCCACAGCGCAAATCGAGCGGTTTTTACACCGTTGCGTGCAGGACACCACAACGGAGCCAGTGGGGAGGGTTGTGGTCCAGTATTACCGATCAGGATTTTGTAGGATATTGATTAGTGCCAGGTCTGGCGGGAGCCTCACTCCAGTGCGGCCATCTTGGTTTAGCGCCACCTAGCGCCTCTTGCAACAAAATCCTAACTTAAGATAAAATCCTAATTTAGGGCAAAATCCTAACTTAAGACTACTAAATTCCTTCTGTGAATACCAAAAGTAGTACGTTTAGGATTTTGTTGTAAGTTAGTTCTGTGAATTGGCCCCATAGTGTTGAAAGGGTTTAGTCTTTGCCAAGAGATAAGCAGTATAAGTGCAGTGGTGGTAGCATACCGTGTAGTGATCAGTAGAAGCGAACATGCCTTATTACCTGTGCCACTGGAGTGAGACCTACAGGCTTACCCATATAAAGTGCGACTGCTGTGTGCTAAACTCACCCTGGGCCTACATCAAGTTAGCATGTGGTGCTGTGAAGCACATGTGTGTTGTATAGAAGCACTGTATGTATGGTATGTGCCCCTGTGAATGGTACAATACATGGAAGATTCTGGGTTCCATTTTGGGAGACCCAAGGCTGAATGAAGGAGCATGAGGTGGTAAAGGAATCCCATCAGACAGATTTGCGGATTGCTGCATTCCAGTAATCTGGTTGAGCCACACAGGAAGAAGAGCCAGGCTCTTCAGTACACTTCAAAGTGTGCTCTTTGATTCAGAGAGAGGTCACTGAAGGGGGCCTGGGCACATCTTAAGAAGGAGACTGGGCAATAAGAGAATCATAAAGGGTAGGACTAGAGACCATAGGCTAACCTTTTGATACACATGTTATTGAGGCTGACATCCAAGTGTAAACATCTAGTCATTCTAATAGAATGTGTTGTGGGTCTATCAAATTTGGAATTGCTCCTGCTGTGAGGACTGCTTTCTGGAGGAGGGGCAGGGCAGAGAAGATGACGCTTCAAAAGGACAGAGCCCTCCAACACAAACTTCAAATTTGGTGTCTGGAAATGGACAATAAGATGGGGAGCTTGAGGCGCCAATTATTGTCGAATACCAAGCAGCTAGTTGGAGCTGGATGAGTATGAGAAGCTCTACAAGATTTCTTCCTGTGACCAGGACTGGTGATTAATGCCTGCTAGTCTCCCAGCTGGGTGAGAGGGCATCATCCAGGGAAATCCAAGACCACCTATCCCTAGAGACTGGAGCACCAGTGCCTGCCAGTTTGCCAAGATCAGTGTGCCCTGTGAGAAAGTGGAGATCGCTGGAGGGAGTGAGGTCCACTAGGGGATCCTGGACAGTTGATCCCTGTAGCAATGTATGATTAGAGGACTGCCGTTCCAATCAGGACATTGTTTGTGTGTGGTGGCAAAGTCTGTGACCCCATATGCCAGAAGGGGTCGCCGTGAAGTTAACTGTGCCAAGTGGGCCATTGCCCGGATGAAAGTCGGTGACCCCATATGCTAGAGGGAGTCGCTGTGAAGTTAATTGTGTGATTGGGCTGTTGCCTGAGTGCGGTGTGAAAGTCAGCAACCCCGTATAAAGGTGGGGGCCTTCATGAAGTTAACTGTTCCGATAGGGCTGTTGCCCATGTTTGGTGTGAAAGTCGGTGGCCCCATATTCCGGAAGGGCCCGTCGTGAAGTTAGCCAAGCCAATTGGGCTCTTGCCCGTGCGTGGTTGGAGAGTCGGCAATCCCGTATGACAGAGGGGGCTGCCTTAAAGAGGAACTTGCTACCTTGCCGATTGTCCGAGTGTGGAGTAAGAGTGGTGACCCTATATTACAGAGAGACAAGGATTGTAGCCTGGTTGATACCATCGCTGAGAGGAGTGGCTGCTGTTGTGACCCGTGCTGGCTGAGCCCTGACTGAGAATCAGAAACAGAATTCATTGAATCACCCATTAACTGTGGGAAGGATCAAAGGAAACTTATCATTGCTCCGGAGTAGTGCCAGACCACCCAGCTGCAGCCCCTGCAGAGTCGCGAGTGTTAATCACCGAAGGCATCCACTGCCAGTTACGCACTGGTAAGTGAGATGCTCTCATAAGCGCCGTTCATTCAGCCTCTGCTGGTGCGTGTAAGACTGATCTGAGGGCTGGAAGGCCTCAGGGGAACTTGTCTGCCAGATAGCTCTACGGCTATCCCATGGCCCGGATAAATATTGAAATAGATTTTATTGTATTGTGCAAATGTTGCTAGCCTAGCCTTTCCAGCAGTAGAAGAAATCTTTGTAAGTTCTACGATCCCTTAAGAAGGTGGCACAAGCACGATTACAGCCACCAAAACATGTGTCAACAGTTTTTAAGCGTGTGGTTTCGGGGCTATGACCTGAGTTTATGGAAGTAAGATATATATATAATATCCAGACCTAGGAAAAAATAAAGTCCTTGTATGGGGTAGGAAGTGCTGTGATTGGATGAGAAGTGTGAGTGACAGGCATGTTTGAGTCATGGGTGTGGAGTTTGTGACCTCTGGTTGTAGTTTTTAACATTTATATTGATAACTTGTGAACATTGTAATGTATATACTTTTCTACTATCAATTGAAAACTGAAATTTATATTTGTTATTCCTGAATTACAAGAGAAACATTTCTCAATATATTTATTTTCTTATTTGGGTCATTGGTGGATGACCTTCCAGTTAAGAGCAATACAAATTGAGAGGGACATTCGTGTGTTATATATCATTATTTACCCCACATACCAAAAACAAAGTGCTACCCTCAGTGGCTAGCTTAACCAAGCGATTGCTCTGCTGTCTAAAACTTGGGGCCAAATGTACAACCCTTTTTGGCGGCCGCAAACAAGTATAACCTTTAAATATTTGCCAGTATAGCCTTTTTTATTTATCCATCCAAAATTGTATTTTTGTCTCCTTTATATGTCTTTCTATTTTTTTAATCTTTGTCTTTTTATTGGTTTCAAGAGGAACATAAAATATATATATATAAAACATAGTTAACCAATCTTCACCTTCAGACTTTACTTTCCCTCCCAACAATAACCCATCTCCTTCTCCAAACCACCCTCCCACTCCCATCTTTTCCTATACGACAAAGTGTCAATAATGAAGAAACAGGAAATGTACCTATTAGTTCCCTCAAGTAACTGTCTAACAAGCTGTCATTCAGGCTTATTTCAGTTCTTCTATAAAAGCTTATTTTGTACAAGGGTTCGCCTGTGTCTTTCTCTTAGTAATTTCCAAGTCTTCTCCGTCAAACTGGTGCATAATGGAGGTGATCTAGTTTTTTTCAAACAATCAACTTAAAAAGGCAGTTGCCACTTGTTATGGTCGCTATTGCCAGTGTCCAGGATTCCAAACCTCCTTGCGTTCCTGGAAATCATGGCAACAGCAACCATAACAAGTGGCAACTGCCTTTTTAATGCAATTACACAGGAATGGTAGATATGTCAGTAGGTGGCTAGGCTCTATGGTCTGGGTTGGATTCCTTCGAGAGGTGGCTATATTCCATGGTCCAGGTTGGATTCCTTCGAGAGGTGGCTAGATTCCATGGTCCGGGATGGATTCCTTCAAGGATGGTAGTATTTGTCCAGTTTTAATGGAGTTGCGGAAAATGCCTTGGGTGTGGGATGCATTGATGAGTTGATGAATGAAACTGAGGGTTCCACTGAACATGACCTTCACTGTTCATGATTGGAATATGATGTTTATGTTCAGATGTATGACGTGGCTTCATGGTGTGAAGGATTGGGTTGAGAGGTGTAGTATATGCAGACAAAGTGAGAAATTATTGAAGGTCAGAGCTGAAAGCATGGGTACTTTGGGTGATGTGTAAGGTGCATGGAATAAAGTGTGTTTGGACTTTATAGGTCCCATGGATCATTTACGAGAGTCTGAAAGGTTTGCAGCGGTAATGGTGGATGTGTTTTTCAGGTGGGTGACGGGTGGAGTTTTTGAGGGACACCGGCAACAGTGACAGTTGAAAGTGACAGGCAGAGAAAGCCTCACCGATGTAGATGGGCTCAAATAAAAGAGGAAATACCCACCAAGTGTCACTCTGATTACTTCACCACTTAATTCATGAAAAACTCAAGGGCAACCTTCTTCACTTAAACGCCTGTGAGCAAATCACAGCATTTATTATTGTCAAATCTACTTTATTAATCACAACTAGTGAAACTGCAATTGCAATTCAATTCAAGCATAAGCTAAATGGCACCAGTGAACCTCAAGAGGGATGGGTTGGATTGTGGGGAATTCCAGGTTGGGGATACCTGAAGGAGTAAAATAGAGGTTCATTCTTGTTGACTAAAGCAGTAACTCCATTGTAATTACAGAAGGGGAGACGGGTTTTTCTTAGGAACACATATTCTTCCCTTGAAAGAATCCTGAAAAATAACACATGCAATAATACTTTACAATTTCGTGTCTGGTAATGCACACCTGCTACATTCTGAATGTGTATATGTTTATGTAGAGGTGTACTCCTGGTATGCTGTGGCAGTAACGCTTCCCAGAAGTGTTACAAGCTCTCTTTGTGAATTCCAAGAAACTTGGAAACTTGCTTCTAACTTAAAAGAAAATTTTTAAATACGACCCTTTGCAAGCTGGAAAGGAAGTGTGTGGAGTTGAAAAATGATGACAAATGCACTTGGCTATGTGCATTAACTAACTTCCAAGTCTAACCACTTCTTGAAACCCCCAGCAAACCCACCCCAGAGTGGGCTTTATGGGATCAGTGATGTCTGCACTCGTGGCAGAGATCTCTTCACCTATAAAAGGGCTGATACCTGACAAGATTCCTATTGTGAAATCCTGCTGGGGTTTAGTAAGGTAAACTCCGCCCTAAACGACCACATTTACACTTGTGAATGGCCCGATACCTTTTAAAATGTTGTCTTTTTTTTAGTGCAAGAGATAAACGAAATGTTATGAGAAGTCGTGCTGCAATGTTCTTGCATTGCATCACAGACCTCACTGAAAACAAGTGTATAAACAGATGATTCATGCAATGGCCGCCATTAAAATTTGTCACAGAAAAATGCAAATATGCAGAAAAAGTGCATATTGTTTATAGAGCACAGGATGCAAAATGACAATTAGAAAGAAATGTCATGAGGCCCATGAACTATTGCATGAAACCCAATCGGGTTTCCGCCAGGAGTTTAGTGCAGAGTCGGCACTGCTGTTGGCATCTGAATCCCTAAGACAGACAGCGAATGGGGGCAAAACTGCCACATTGATTATGTTAGACGTAAGCACAGCCTTCGACACCGTCTCTCCCAGGGCCTCTTGTTGAAACGAATATGGTATTGCGGTTTTGGGGAGATGGCTTTGTGCTGGATTGCCTCCTTTCTTCAAAATCGTACCTTTCAGCTGGTACAACAACCATTTCTGACAGAGGCAGTCTTTTTGCAGCAGGGGGTGCCTCAGGGCTCAGCTTTGAATCCCACTTTGTTCAATCTTTATATGCGCCCTTTTGCGGATGTCATTGAGCGTCACAGCTTTAACACTGTATCTTAAGCCGATGACATGTAACTTATTATTATCCTCTCTCAGGATGAAGGAGAATCTGCAGCTAGGTTAAGCTGTTGCCTGGTCGATTTGGCGGAGTGGATGGACCAGAGTTGGCTCAAGCTAAATGCTGGAAAAATTGAGGTTCTCTTAGTAGGGAAACAACCATCTATCGGGTCCTCAGCCTCGTGACCGGACATACTTGGGCCAGTGCCAACCCTCAAGCAGAAAGTGAAAAATCTCGTGGTCTGGTTTGAGGCTGACCTATCTTTTGACAGTCAGACTTCCTGCCTAGTGAGAAGGTGCTTCAGTATTCAAAAAATTCTGAGCAATGTTCTGTGCTTTCTTCCTGAGGCGACCAGGAAATCAGTAGTCCAGGCACTGGTCATGTCAGGCTAGACTACTGTAATGTGTTATATCCAGGAACCTCACAGGGTAGATTGTCAAAACTTCACAGAGTTCAGAATGCAGAGGCTCGGCTACTGCATAATATCTAGAGGCGGACACCCATTGGGACAGCTCTTGCCGAATTGCACTGGCTTTCCATAAGGAAGAGAGTGTCTTTGAAAGCCATGTCCATATGCCACAAAATCTTTAATGGGAAGGGACCTTGATACTTACGTGCCCTGATAACGTTTTACCAACCTAACAGAAGCCTGAGGTTTGCTGGGATCTCGCTTACTGCTGTGCCCAGAGTGGAAAAATCCTGCATGGATGGTGCTGAATATTATCAAAATTAAAAAAAAAAGAAGTTTGAAAATAGTCTCATTCTTTTGACTACTTGCCTCCTCCTATCTGGAAATGGCTATATTCACAGCGGTCATGTTGGCTCAGTGAGATTAACTTCCTCTCTGACAAAATTCTGTGTCCTGGAGCTCATACATTTGAATCTTAACAAGGCAGACTCAGTCTTCCATCCTTTCATGATTGATCAATTGAGCATCATAATCAATGCCAGACTGGCAGTAGCAGGCACCAGGCATTTCCTCAGTGGGCCGGAGGGGTGGGAGCTGGTTTTGTGCCCTGTGGGCCGGTTTTGTTACAGGGGGACAGTTTTGCAGCAGTGCTGCAATAATGCCCCCCTGTAATAAAAGTGGGAGCGGTGAATCTTTCTAGCAGTCCCACTCCCCACTCCCAAGGGCAGGTTGAGCAGCAATCTGCGAGGGCTGGTTGCAGTTCCCAGTCCGGCCCTGACCATAATCTGAGTAATACTAGCATCTGTTATTGAGAGTTGAAGGAGCGCGCAGGTCACCCGACTATAATTTTACCAAATGCACACTTAGGGCCCATAAAATTTAATTTACCATAACTATTAATCGGGTAACCTACACTCTACTACCGGTAACCCAGTTCATTCCTATTTATTTCCAACGTACCCGACTTACCAATCCTCGTCACGGGTACCTATGATCACAATGGATCAGGGAGCTAGCTGAAAAAGATAAGCAGTCACCAAAATACAATAACATTTATAATATTTGCACTCTTTATAATAACCAAAGACTCAGGAAGTTTTGAAAACCTTTATCTAGTCTTCATCAAAGGTAGAAAGCATAAAGTTCACAGTGAGTAAACTATAACCAAAATCATGAAAATCGTGTAACCATGCAGAAAATAGATTATGACAACTATTTAGAACTCTAAAGGGAAGGTAATAACAGGGAACATGCTAGTAAGAAATTTCAGAATTTAGACTTGGTATGATGTGTCTAAAAGACGGGGATAATAAGGAACATGCTAGAATGTGTACCACTAGAAAGGAGAATCAGGAAAAGGGACTTGATTGATAATGACGAAATTTTGAAATAACCATGTAGCTATAGGAAAGGTAAGGAAAATAATAATTTAGAGCAACCACTTTAATTCAGCTAGAGGAGGGTAAAGAAATGGAACATATATTTCATGAACGGTATGTCACAATTTTCTTAAAGGATGAGGAAAATGGAACATGCTAATAAAGACTTTTTACGACTTCAGTACTTTGTCACAGGGGAAGGGTAAAGAAAAGGAACAATGTGCAAATAAGATTTTAGCAGTTTCAGAAAGAAAGAAAAGGACGTAAGTGTATTTCCCGCACAGATTTATATTTACCTAGAACGGTTTGGAGACCAACCTTGGCCACGGGTCAGTTAAGGACAGTAGGAACCCAAGGAAATGCAGTCGCCAGTCGCAGTCGCCAGTAGGCCAGCAGATGCAGAATGGAAACCCAGGACAGGACAAACAGATTAGGATCAGGACAGGACCACCAAGTTAAGACCAGCACCCACAGTTCAGGTGCAACGCCTGCGCTGCACCTTCTCTGCAGCTATCAGTCAAAATCCCGATTGGGTTTTCGAATTCCCCAGCAAAGTGCTTCGCCAGCACTTTAAGGTTCCCAAAACCCCGATTGGGTCTGTGAATCAGTCGGACAGAGTGCTCCGCAGCACCTCTGTTTCGATCAGCTATTGAGTGCGAAGGGTCAGTTGTTCAGACAAGTCGGACAAATTCTCTAATTAACCTAGGCTAGTTATACTGTTTTCAGGTCAGTGTTCCACCCCCCAAATGTTGCAAGTGTAAGGATCCCCAATTTCGATTGGGCAAAAGAAAAAGGACAGGTCATCACACCTCCTAGGATTTGACTTTCTCTAGCCCCTCATTTGAATCTTTAATACCCGCCCATCAAATTCTAGGTTCACATGACATATGCTTTACACATAACAATGGAGAATTTCCCCCAGATTCATGAAACCCATTTTCTGCGAATTCTAAATTGCGAGAAATACCGAATCGCAATTTAGAATTCGCATAATGGGATTCATAAAATTCTGCGAAAAAAAATAGCGATTCGCATTCGGCCGCAAAAGCCGATTGCGATTTTCCCTAAATCGCAGAATAATCGCTAAATCGGACAATTTCCGTGTTGAAATTGCGATCTCGCTATTAGCGAAATCGCAAATTGCGATCTCGCTAATAGCGAGATCGCAAAAATGGGAAGTCGCATTTCGAGCACAGTCATGACATCACAACCAGGAAGCAGGCAGTTCCCTCCCTCATTCTGAATACTGAGGCTGATTTGGAAGCAGCACTGCCCAGAGCTCCACTCTAAACCACCTCCAGCTTTGAAACAGGATACACCCCACTGCAGCAATGTCTCAGGAAGCAGCAGGGGCCAGTTCCACAGGGAGAAAGAGAAAAATTAAATTCTCCGAACAGGAGCTTGAACATCTGATTGAGGGAGTCAGTCGAGATCATGACAGACTGTTTGAGAAGGACTCCAGGAGGGTGCCAGAGGCCGACAAACGGCGAATTTGGTTGCGCATCCGCCCAAAAGTCAATTCAGTTGGAGTCACCCAGCGATCAATCGACGATCTCAAGAAGAGGTGGTACGACCTCTGAGGTCGTGCCAAGGAGAGGATCGCCGAGAGGCTGGGTGAGCGTGTTGCAACAGGAGGGGGAGAGCCAACAGTGCCTTCCAACACACCAATGGAGGACCTCGTTGAGGACACCTTGTAACCTGAGGCATGCGTGGTGGTAACCCGGCTGGACTCCTCCCGACCCACCCAAGAAAGCCAAGGTAAGTGCCATGCGACTGCGACCCTGTCCCCTAACAATGGCCATGACCCTAGAGCTACCCATTAGAAATCCCAGTCATGGAGCCCATGCACACCAGAAAATCCCTATTGCATTGTGGGACATCTAGTCTGACCACAATTTACATTCAGCCCCATACAGCCAGATATGTCCTAATAGAGTCAATCCAACAGCCAGTCAGGGAATGCTAGCCTGCATGCATGTAGCAACCTTCCATGTGCAAGATACATGTTATTAATCAACGTCCACTTTACATCACAGGTGGCGCTGAAGATACCAGCAGCGACAGTGAGGGGCTGCAAATTGCCGAGAATCCAGAGGATTCTGAGGGTGACGCACATCCATCCACACAACCAGGTCCATCAGTGCGAGCACCAGCGCCAGCAGCCTTACCACCACCTGCAACGCCAGCGACAACAGGCGCACCACAACTGCCAACTGTGAGACCCATGCCAGTTGCACCGGAAACACCAGCAGCCGCCAGGCCACCAACACAACTCACACCTACTGTGCCCACCCAGTCCAGCGGACAGGTCAGGGAGCGGCGCCAAACTACACCAGGCGCCGGCAGGATGGGGGTGACTGTGCGTGTGCCGGGTCTTTCAATAGAGCGCCGCATGCTGCGGGTCCACCAACAACAGGCACGACACCTTGCAGCAATACATCTGCAGCTGCACAATACAGCCAGGAATGTTGGCCAGCTGTCCGACCGGATGGAGCGAATGACCACAGCAGTGGAGGCAAACACTGAGGCCATGCTGACCGAGCGGGACCTCACCTGGCGCCGCCACCGCCAGCTCTTAACACGCCTCTCGGCGTACACGCGCTCCAAATATATAATTGGCAACGCAACATCCCAGATGTCCCGAAGATCATTGGCCATGCAAATCCAGATGGTCCAATGCTGCCAGGACATGGCACGGGCACTTGAGCAGGCAACCACTGCAGTTCAGGCTCTGCAGGCAACTGGCCACGGCCAGGCAGGAGGGGATGACGCTAGTGAGGGAATGTGGGAGCGCGGGCTTAATAAACAGGCGAGGAGGCTGTATATAGGATCCAAATGGAAGTGGTTTATCCGTAGTAAGGGGGATATTCAATGATACAGAGGGTCTGTTGTCCTGGTCGTCGTCTTCTGCACTGCTAGATGAAGAGTGGTCAATCCTAGGTGTTCCCAGCTCCTCCTCTTCGGATGGGATGGGGTCTCCCCGGAGGCTCATAGAAGAGAAAGACAAATGGAGCCGTCATTCACTCTGCAACGATTGTGGGTCAAAACTAAACCGGTCACCACACCGCAAGTGAAGGTAGGCTAAGTCAAGGGAAGAATGTGTTCGGATGTGGGAGGGTAGGAAATAATAAAAATAATAATGAGGGACACTATCAGGTTCAGTGGTCGGGTCAACAAGAAAAGAAAAGGATTTCAAATTGCCAAGTACATATTGCTCTCACGCAGCGTTCTATGGTTGTAATAACTGACACTCAAGTAGTGGAACGGTCTAAGGCGCTGTAAGGCTCAAGATTAAGGCAGCACTCCGGTATTTGAGCGGTCCACCACCCACCTCCCGACTCGAGCAGTGAACCTCTACCCGCTACCCTCCTCTACACGCCTCCCACCTCCCAATTCCCCGAGGTACTCCCCACTCACCGGCTCCGCCGCAACTCTCTCCGTGAGTTGCGGCCGCTCTCCAGCCTCCTCCGGCGGGTACCACCACTCCTCGGTCCACCGGTCTCCCGACTCGTCGTCCTCCTGGTCCACGGCAGGCTCCGTCTCCTTCTGGAACTCCACGGCGTCCTTCCCAGGCACTCTCTGACATTCGGCGTCTCTTCCTTCTCGTCCGTCCTCGCTCTCGCTGTTCCGAGATCCCGCCTCTTGGCTGGCGTCCGTTTTCATTGGTGTGACCTGTTTCCTTCCTGGGTCCTCTGTAGACACATCCGGGTCATACCGCTGCGGAGACAGAGCATACGGGAAAGTCAGCCGGCCCGACCCTATTTCCTTCAAGTCCCAGGATGCATTGGGCACTGATGGCGTTGCAGACTCATTCCGGTCATGAATTCCAGGGGTAAGGCCGCCGTCCTTCTCACATCGAACATCTAGCCACAGCAGCCTGTCTTTGCCACCGGTTAGAGTTCTCAGCCGCAGCAGCAGGCCCACTACGGCCTCACGGGCGAATCCGGAGGAAGATGTGGAGAGGCCAATCGGAGCCTCGGGCCGGAGGCGCCATTTACATTTTTGCTCATCATGCAGGGACATGCTGATGAGAAAAGCATGCCCTCTAACAAATCAGGAAATGTATGACGCAATATACCTCAAATGTATCTTCTGAAAATAATGCAATATTATTGTGAAAACAACAATAAAATGTATTCAATAACAGTACATCAGACTCATGTCATTATTTCAATTGTATGCATGAGTGAAGTGTTGGGTGAGGGAAGTGGGTGCACTAGAAACAGTTAATTGTGATTTGTTTGCGGCGTCTGTGTCCTTCAGCTGGATTTTCCCCGCGTGCATGACGCGCATGTGCAGGTGGGCGGTTGTCCCCTTCCGACTCACTGCCAGATATCTCAACAGGTATCCTGCGCTTAGTAGCAATGTTGTGGAGTATTGCACACACGGCAACAATGCAGCAGCAGATCTCAGGCTCGTATTTGAGGGCCCCACCAGTCTTATGCAGTATGCGGAAGCGCTCTTCAAAAGCCCAAATGTCCTCTCAATGCAATTCCTAGTGCGGATGTGTGCTGCATTGTAACGCCGTTGCTGTGGTGTTGCAGGGTTGAGGTAAGGGGTGAGGAGGTACTCACGGAGACCGTAGGCGCTGTCACCTGAATGAAAGGAGCAGAGGGTGAGTGCATGTTCTGCGCAGCTACATGATTACAGTGTACTATACGGGGGCATGTGTACTTACCTAGTAGGTGTCCTTCGCCAAAGTCTCCCCTGGCCAGTCATGTGTGAATGCCGCTATGCCAGAAAATGAAGGAGTCATGTGTGCTCCCCGGGTATTGTGCCACTATGTCCGTGATGTAGGTCTTTGCGTTGCACAAAATCTGGATATTGAGGGAGTGGTAGGACTTGCGGTTGCGGTGCATGTATTCCGTTTGTGCTGGTGGGCAGATGTGGATGTGGGTACAGTCAATGCATCCGATGACATGTGGGAATTGTGCCACATTGTAGAAATGTAGCTTGTTCTCATTCAAGTCCTGTTGGGTTGTCGGGAATGAGATGTAGTGTTGTAGCCGGGTCAGCATTGCCTCCAGGAAACTCTTTAGGCAGCGGGACATGGTGCTCTGGGATATCCCCCAGCAACAGCGACTATCCCCTGGAAGCTACCGGAGGCCAGTAGGTGCAGGCAGCACAAGACCTGGACATGGGTGGGCACGGCATTGGTTCTCCTTGTTGGGTGCTGCATCAGGGGGTCTAGGTCCCGGATCAGCTTTAGGATCATTGGCCCATTCAGGCGGTACTTAGAGTAAATTTGCTCTGCTGTTTGGCCCAGCAGGGTGACCCGCAGGTGGAATATTCGCTCCTGGATCCTGCGTCTGTTCCGTGCTGCAGCCTGGAGCCTGCGCCGCCTGACCACCATGTAGAGTCCTGGCATTGTGAGAGTCCTCATGCTACTACTGTGTTTCCTTAAGTGCGTTTGTTTAGGACTGCACCTGTGGCTCGTTTGTAGATTTTTTTTTTCCCTTAATGGTTACCACCTGCTTTTGGTTCTCCTTAAATTGCGCCTCTCAAATAGCGATTTTCAGCTATTTCGCAATTTGCGAGTTTTCATGAATAGCGTTTGAGATTATTTAGCGAATTCGCTAAACAAATCGCAGAATCCATGGATTCTTGCAAATTCCGAATCGCTATAGGGGTTCCTCCTAGATTCTGCGAATTTTTTAGCGAATTCGCTAATTTTTTATTGCGAATTCGCAAAATCTGTATTTTTGCAATAATGAATTGCTTTTCTGTCAATTGCGATCGCAATAGCTAATTCGCAGCTATTGCGATCGCAATTTTGCTTCATGAATCTGGCTGTTTATCTTTTAACGATTCAGAAAAGGGGGTGGTGATGAACAGAGTGTCTGAATTTAAGCAGACCACTATTTAGCTCACTGCCCCATCCCAGCTCAGAACCTGGCTATATGCAAATTAGTCTGTCCCTGGCCCAGTGCATCATGGGAACAGGGCAGACCAAACTACCAAGCCAATTCTTCACCAGAAAGGAGACAAGCTTCCGGGGACCGGTTTCTGGCATTTCAGCCGTCGTCGGCCCGGCTAGCTTGAATCCTGATGGAGCAGTGAGCAAGGGACTCATGTCTGAGTATACCCTGCCACACCTATAGTGGCCAAAAACGATTCAGAAAAGGGGGTGGTGATGAACAGAGTGTCTGAATTTAAGCAGACCACTCTTACCCAGTCCAAAGATCAGGGCTTGACCCATCACCGTTATTTAGCTCACTGCCCCATCCCAGCTCAGAACCTGGCTATATGCAAATTAGTCTGTCCCTGGCCCAGTGCATCATGGGAACAGGGCAGACCAAACTACCAAGCCAATTCTTCACCAGAAAGGAGACAAGCTTCCGGGGACCGGTTTCTGGCATTTCAGCCGTTGTCGGCCCGGCTAGCTTGAATCCTGATGGAGCAGTGAGCAAGGGACTCATGTCTGAGTATACCCTGCCACACCTATAGTGCCCAAAAACGATTCAGAAAAGGGCTTGTTTCCTTCCCAGTATAAGAATTGGCTTGGTAGTTTGGTCTGCCCTGTTCCCATGATGCACTGGGCCAGGGACGGACTAATTTGCATATAGCCAGGTTCTGAGCTGGGATGGTGCAGTGAGCTAAAAAACGGTGATGGATCAAGCCCTGATCTGTTGACTGGGTATGAGTGTTCTGTTTAATTCAGATACTCTGTCCATCACCACCCCCTTTTCTGAATCGTTTTGTCCACCATAAGCGTGGAAGGGTATACTCAGATGTGAGTCCCTTGCTCATTGCACCATCAGGATTCAAGCAAGCCGGGCCGAAGACGGCTGTAATGCCGAAACCGGTTAAAAAATACCCGGAAGCTTGTTTCCTTCCCAGTATAAGAATTGGCTTGGTAGTTTGGTCTGCCCTGTTCCCATGATGCACTGGGCCAGGGACGGACTAATTTGCATATAGCCAGGTTCTGAGCTGGGATGGTGCAGTGAGCTAAAAAACGGAGATGGATCAAGCCCTGATCTGTTGACTGGGTATGAGTGTTCTGTTTAATTCAGATACTCTGTCCATCACCACCCCCTTTTCTGAATCGTTTTGTCCACCATAAGCGTGGAAGGGTATACTCAGATGTGAGTCCCTTGCTCATTGCACCATCAGGATTCAAGCAAGCCGGGCCGAAGACGGCTGTAATGCCAGAAACCGGTTAAAAAATAACCCGGAAGCTTGTTTCCTTCCCAGTATAAGAATTGGCTTGGTAGTTTGGTCTGCCCTGTTCCCATGATGCACTGGGCCAGGGACGGACTAATTTGCATATAGCCAGGTTCTGAGCTGGGATGGTGCAGTGAGCTAAAAAACGGTGATGGATCGAGCCCTGATCTGTTGACTGGGTATGAGTGTTCTGTTTAATTCAGATACTCTGTCCATCACCACCCCCTTTTCTGAATCGTTTTGTCCACCATAAGCGTGGAAGGGTATACTCAGATGTGAGTCCCTTGCTCATTGCACCATCAGGATTCAAGCATGCCGGGCCGAAGACGGCTGTAATGCCAGAAACCGGTTAAAAACCCCCAGAAGCTTGTTTCCTTCCCAGTATAAGAATTGGCTTGGTAGTTTGGTCTGCCCTGTTCCCATGATGCACTGGGCCAGGGACGGACTAATTTGCATATAGCCAGGTTCTGAGCTGGGATGGTGCAGTGAGCTAAAAAACGGTGATGGATCAAGCCCTGATCTGTTGACTGGGTATGAGTGTTCTGTTTAATTCAGATACTCTGTCCATCACCACCCCCTTTTCTGAATTGTTTATCTTTTAATACATTGTATTTTGTTGGGTACAGTTCTGCTTCTTCGACTAGGTGAGAAAACTTCTTCCCAGGCGCATTTTGGCTGGGACTGCCACTTGGTAGAGTTCCAAAGGTCATTGCTGTGGAGACTCGCAGATCTCGCGCAGACTCAGGTTCAAGCAAAATGGAGTACTGCAAGGGAAGTCAGGCCACATTTTGTAATGTACCATAAAATAGAAAAGAACAGTTTTAGAACACAGAAAAAAGGAATGCACTGTATACCATGAGTCACTATACTACTTCCATTACTTTATAATAAACTATAGCATTAAGATTAATGCAGAACGAACAGCATAGCCAAAGCATCGCTGCAAGCTTCAGACATGTGAGAACACAAAGCAGCCATTTTAGCTCTAATGCGCAAGTGCAAAAGGTTTCCCACCAGAACTGCGAGTACGTCACGTCACATGGGTATGACCGACGCATGCGCAGAAGAAATTCCCGCGTAGCAGCAGCCATTTTAATCTGCAAGCGTATTACTATTAGTAAACACATAGGCAAGCTTCACTGGGACACCCCAATGTCAGAATAAAGGGAAAATTAATATGACAAACAAGTTGATTAATACTATTAGGGTTATTTGAGGTTCATGAGTTCAAGCAAGTCGCTTTACGTGCGAATTCATGCTCCATCAGAGTGCTTAGAAAAGCAATGTGTGATATGAAGCAGTATATAAAAAACAAGTTATTCTTTATGAAAGGGAAACCCTACCTATGCCTTTTGGTTCAGAATCCTTTTATCTCGGTGAAAGCGAGAGGGCATTAACATCCGGCAACGAGTTTATGATGGGTGGTATCAAATATAATATACTGGCCCTAAGATTGGTCTCATTTACTGGGATAGCTGGCGGTAGCAATGTTAGTACTCAAGGTTAAGCAACGGAGCCCAAGTCACAGCATTATTTGCAATTTTTAATTCAATTTAGGTACACACATACTGCCATCTGGGGACACAAATACAGATACCAATTCACTAAATCAGAGTCTGCTGACATTCATGCACATGGATTCAACCTACCATCCACAGAGCTACAGGGAGCACTGAGGGGAAAAGGAAGGAACATGGGATTTGTGAGGCTGGATGTAGGTGTTGAACTTTTGCCTCTTTCTTAGAGGGTACGAGGAAAGGGCAACCCCTTCCCAAAGCCACACTGTCTGTCCCGGATGAAACATGGGGTGCCGAGAGGATGCCCTTCTGAGAGCAGTGCTTAACTGCACATGAAGTAGAACCCCCAAAGGCACAAACTACACAAGTGCTGGGTCCCAATGTAGGGCAGTTCTAGCAAGGCTTAAGTTTTGAATGTGGATAAAATAAAGACTGGAGCACAGGTGGAGCTGGCAGATGTGGAGTTGGACACCGGAGCTAGCAAGACTGGATCCGAACTGGAGCTGAAGCTAACAGGACTGGAGCAGAGCTAAAGCTTGGCTGGAGCAGAGCGACAGTGAAAAATCCAATAGCAAGAGTAAGCAGAAGGGGTTGGAACGCAATGGAACACTGATCAGATGCTCTTTATATGCTGGTAGAATTAAAACCACTTGGCAGGAAGGGCTTGGTCTCTGACTGGTTTTTGAACAAAATATCAAATTAAAAATATTGTGATACATAAATATCTAGTCAAGAATATCGTGTTGTCAAAAATATCATGGACAGGAATATCGAAAGTAAGAATGTCATTATAAGTGTTGTTTTTAATATCGTTGTGAAAAACATAGGGCCCAATTAACAGAACTAACTTAAGACAAAATCCTAAACTTACTACCTTTTTGGTATTCACAGAAAGCACTTACTCATTTTAGTATTCACAGAAGGCACTTACTCATTTTGGTATTCACAGAAGGCACTTACTCATTTCGGTATTCACAGAAGTCATTTAGGAGTCCTAAAGTTAGGAGTCCTAACTTTACTGCTCCAAAACTGAGAGACATCCTAACTTTAAGACTTTCGGTATTTACAGAAGGCAATTAGTATTCCTTAAGTTAGGACTCCTAACTATACTACTCGTAAACAGAGAAAAATCCTAACTTTAAGACTTTCGGTATTCACAGAAGGCATTTAGGAGTCCTAACTTTAGGACTCCTAAATGCCTTTTGTGAATACCGAAAGTCTTAAAGTTAGGATTTTTCTCAGTTTAGGAGTAGTAAAGTTTGGACTGCTAACTTTAAGACTCCTAAATGCCTTCTGTGAATACCGAAAGCCTTAAAGTTAAGATGTTTCTCAGTTTAGGAGTAGTAAAGTTAGGATGCCTAACTATAGGACTCCTAAATTCCTTCTGTGAATACTGAAAGTCTTAAAGTTAGGATTTTTCTCTGTTTAGGAGTAGTAAAGTTAGGACTCCTAACTTTAGGACTCCTAAATGCCTTCTGTGAATACCGAAATGAGTAAGTGCCTTCTGTGAATACCAAAATGGTAGTAAGTTTAGGATTTTGTCTTAAGTTAGTTCTGGGAAACGGGCTACAGTACTCCCGTCACACTCCCTCCCCTCCCATCTATGAAGCACTTACAGTGCTGGGGTAGCTATGAGATCCCACAGCTTAACTCCATCTTCCATAAGTGCCCCTGCACTATAGTGACCTGCAGCAACATAGGCAAAGCAGTGCTAACTATTCTCCATGCCCCATCAATGCGCTAACAAGATTAATACCTGGCTGGTGTGCCCATCCCAAACACCAACATAAATACAACTAGCATCGGACTGAGCCCTGAAGGGTGTTGGAAGTAGGGGGTGAGCAGCGGTCAAAGAGAGCAGTGTTGGCAGCATGGGCTAGGTCCTACAGCAGAAGTCGAGCTCCGAGGTCTGTGGAAGCAGCTCATCCAGGACAGGTGCAACTTGCGGCTCAGGTGAGCTCCTCCTGTGCCCTGCATCGCCCCTTTAAGCATAGCAGTCACCAGTAGCTCTCAGCGCACAACTGCCCAGAGAGTGGTCCAAATAAGGCCCTCCTGTGTGCCCGTGCCCCACGACACCAAGATTGCTATGGGAGGTGTGGCAGCACAGTCATGTAGAAGGACTTAATTCCCTATGGGCCTCAATAGCTCGGAACCCCTCCAGTAGGGCAGCGTTCCCAGCATAGGGAAGCAGAGACAATTCAGCACCAAGCACCCAGGCAACTAGCTTGGGAGGAACAGTCAAGACTCCACCATCCTGAAAATGGCAAGACGGAAACAGCTACCTCACAAAAAGGAGCAGATGGGGGACCAGGCTTTGCTGTCCCACTCTTTTGTCCCTTTCACACCATCCAACTCTATACTGTGAACCAAGCAAAATCAAGGAGAAGCCTCAACTTCCCCCGCCACTGGAGCCTCCCTTTTCACAGAGCATAAACAGGCGATTCTTCCATAAAGCTACAGTTACTGACCCAGATGCATTCACAGATGAGGCAAAGCTGTGCAATGTCAAAATGGCATGGGGCTGACTCCCAGCCACGCCAGGAGTAGCCTACCCAGCACCCTTCACATCATCGCTTGAAAACTGATCAAAGAAACAGTGACAGCCGTTGAGTCAAAAGTTCACAGGTCGTACACATGCCCAGAGCTAGAAGTAGCTAGGTCACCAATAGATTGATCACTACTACCACGTATGCCAGAGACATTTCCTGCCACCAAGAATGGCTGCATTAATGGGCAGCAGCCATTTACTAGCCCCACGCCTTCAATTATTCTACCCACCATTGGTCATCCAACAACAGAATCGAAGCAAAATAGGATCACGGTAGATGCTCAAATCTCCAGAACTGTCGAGGCCACCTGCCATCAACCGGAGAAATGCCACTAACTATAAATAACACACCCATGTTGCCCAGGATGAAGAACCTTACTGAAACTGGGAAACTGTACAGATGCTTCCTCTCCAAGATAGAGGCACAATTAAATGAAACACTCAGGCAAACCTTGTGTCTGGGAAGGGGGCCAAAAGAAAAGGACATTGGGCTAGATGCAGACACAATGCCTGTATCCAACACCCAATCGCTGGTGGCTATGAGACCATCCCAGGACACAATTGCTAGGGCTCTGCTCTGGCAATCAAATAAGATAGAACAAAAAATGTACCTAATACAGTCACTGGCTTCTCATCTAGCAGAATTCGGGACCAAACTAAGCCACCTGGAGTCCCAAAAAAAAGTACAAGGACAAACCCTGTCCCTGCTCCCTGCTCCCCTATCGTTGACAAGCTGAGCTCTCTACCTGAGACTCTAGGAGCATTAGTGGGCACAGTCAAGGCCAGCCCATCAAGAACTGAGATACAGCTTATAGAAATAAGTTCTAACATCAGTGTGGCTTTCAAGTCAGCAAAGCCTGGCACCTGCATCTCGGAAGGTACTGCTTCTATAATTCCAGAAGTTGTGGCGCAACCTTTTGATGGTATGACCCATATAAACTGTAAGTAGGCAGCTTCTGCCTCAACCGAACAGCAAGAGGACCCCAAGAAAAGAAGGACTCAGTCAGACATAAGAGGGCACCACTACGACTCCAACATTGTGATATCCTGCAATCCTTCTCTGGCATCGAGTTTAGCAACATCAGACAGATGGGAGCACCAGGAGGGCTCTGTCATTTTGATGGCCCCTGACCCAACAGCAACATCTAGCTTATCAAGGAAGGTAAAATAAATTATTTTTGCTTAAAAGAACTACAATGACGCAAAAGCCATCTGAGGTGATCATTGCACAGGTGAAATCTAACTCAGCAAAACGTTTTCAAATTTTCACTCAAGCGACCAAGCCTGCACCCAGCGATTCAACTGATAACGCTGGACAGCTTACCCCTCCACCGCACAGGAAAGCCATGGAGCTTGATGGTGTGATGGCTCTCAAGCTAGTAACCTTGATTCACGGATTACTCACAAATTACTCGGGGGTGTACAAGCTGGACTGTAGGTCCCTCCTGTGGACCACTCTGGCACCACAGCAATTGGGCCATGGGTCGCTCCCAAATTACATGGAGGGTGGGGGGCCTGTAGGAACATGTAGGGAAGCCATGGACCAAGGCTAACAGTCAGACTGGAAGTGCTCAGAAATAACGCTAGCCCACAATCATGGGGGCTGTATCAGGTGCCTTTCACAGAGCTGGAACTCAACTGAATCATTGTGGCCTGGTAGTGAGCCAATTCTTCCGCCCATAGAGAACTTAAACCCGCAACCCGATACCATCCGGTTCACTCACCCAAAGGAGAATTAGCTCAGAGGTCTTACTTCCAACGGTAATATAGCTGAGTCCTTGCAGACTCACAAAGGGCCCTCTGTCGTCAACCCTATTTATCAACAGCCAGAAACCCAGCCTGTAAGAGAAGAGGATGGGCTCGCTCACACAGCACTTCAAACAAGCTTGATTGGGTGCCCATAGGGGAAGAGCTATCTATCTGAATTAAACATTCAAGCAACCTGGGGGGCACCATACTGGACCTTGGCTTCACTGCATCCCAAGCTGTTTCCATCAGAGGCCAGGAGCTACTGACCTGATTCTGGTCAACTGTTATATTAATTCTGTAAAAAAATTAATTAAAAAAACTGGAGATGGTCAGAGAGCTGCTGGACAGCCTTGAGTCACTTATTCTCAAACATCCTTGTAATTAATTTATTTTTGTTTCTGTCTGTCTGTCAAACTCCAATCTGACATCAGCACAACTGGAGACTGTAGCAAAAGATTAAAAACGGTCTTTTCTACCAACCTGTAAAGGCAAATCGACAATTTACTATGTCTTCCTTTCCAAGTGTCTAACTACACCGCTAACTACACCGCTTGCAAAATTTGAAATTGCTGAAAGTCCAGAAAACGACCAGTATCCATTAAAGTAGACACTGAACTATATCTTCAAACCTACAGCAAAAAGCGACCACATTGGTATATCAACATGAGAAGAAAATGTGAATTTAGTGAAAAGAATTAATTAGAGATCATAAAATACAGATAGGTTGATTGCCTGGCCATGAAAACAGGAGCCTGCCTTCAACCTTACTCAGCCAGAATAGGCCCTCCAGAGATGGGTAAGTTGCGTGCCAGGGCGATGCAAAAGGGGATGATGGACGGAGCGTTTGAGCAAATCAAACACTCACCCCCAGTCAACTGATCTGGGTTTAATCCATCACCATTCTTTAGCCCACTCAGCCACCCCATTTCAGACATGGCTATATGCAAATCAGTCTGACCCTGTGCCTCATGGGAACAGTACAGCCCGAACTGCCAAGCCATGTCTTCCATGGACCGGAAACAAGCATCCTGGGACCGGTTTCGGATTCATAATCCTCATCAGCCAGGCTATCTTGAATCCAGCGGCCAAGTGAGCAAGGGACTCACGTCTGAGCATACCCTGCCACACTTAGGGCGAACAAAGCGATACAAAAGGGGATGATGGACGGAGCGTTTGAGCAAATCAAACACTCACCCCCAGTCAACTGATCTGGGTTTAATCCATCACCATTCTTTAGCCCACTCAGCCACCCCATTTCAGACATGGCTATATGCAAATCAGTCTGACCCTGTGCCTCATGGGAACAGTACAACCCGAACTGCCAAGCCATGTCTTCCATGGACCGGAAACAAGCATCACTGGGACCGGTTTCGGATTCATAACCCTCATCAGCCAGGCTATCTTGAATCCAGTGGCCAAGTGAGCAAGGGACTCACGTCTGAGCATACCCTGCCACACTTAGGGCGAACAAAGCGATACAAAAGGGGATGATGGACGGAGCGTTAGAGCAAATCAAACACTCACCCCCAGTCAACTGATCTGGGTTTAATCCATCACCATTCTTTAGCCCACTCAGCCACCCCATTTCAGACATGGCTATATGCAAATCAGTCTGACCCTATGCCTCATGGGAACAGTACAGCCCGAACTGCCAAGCCATGTCTTCCATGGACCGGAAACAAGCATCCTGGGACAGGTTTCGGATTCATAATCCTCATCAGCCAGGCTATCTTGACTCCAGTGGCCAAGTGAGCAAGGGACTCACTTCTGAGCATACCCTGCCACACTTAGGGCGAACAAAGCGATACAAAAGGGGATGATGGACGGAGCGTTTGAGCAAATCAAACACTCACCCCCAGTCAACTGATCTGGGTTTAATCCATCACCATTCTTTAGCCCACTCAGCCACCCCATTTCAGACATGGCTATATGCAAATCAGTCTGACCCTGTGCCTCATGGGAACAGTACAGCCCGAACTGCCAAGCCATGTCTTCCATGGACCGGAAACAAGCATCCTGGGACCGGTTTCGGATTCATAATCCTCATCAGCCAGGCTATCTTGAATCTGGGGGAGAGTGTTTGATTTGCTCAAACGCTCCGTCCATCATCCCCTTTTGTATCGCTTTGTTCGCCCTAAGTGTGGCAGGGTATGTTCAGACGTGAGTCCCTTGCTCACTTGGCCACTGGATTCAAGATAGCCTGGCTGATGAGGATTATGAATCCGAAACCGGTCCCAGGATGCTTGTTTCCGGTCCATGGAAGACATGGCTTGGCAGTTCGGGCTGGACTGTTCCCATGAGGCACAGGGTCAGACTGATTTGCATATAGCCATGTCTGAAATGGGGTGGCTGAGTGGGCTAAAGAATGGTGATGGATTATACCCAGATCAGTTGACTGGGGGAGAGTGTTTGATTTGCTCAAACGCTCCGTCCATCATCCCCTTTTGTATCGCTTTGTTCGCCCTAAGTGTGGCAGGGTATGCTCAGACGTGAGTCCCTTGCTCACTTGGCCACTGGATTCAAGATAGCCTGGCTGATGAGGATTATGAATCCGAAACCGGTCCCAGGATGCTTGTTTCCGGTCCATGGAAGACATGGCTTGGCAGTTCGGGCTGGACTGTTCCCATGAGGCACAGGGTCAGACTGATTTGCATATAGCCATGTCTGAAATGGGGTGGCTGAGTGGGCTAAAGAATGGTGATGGATTATACCCAGATCAGTTGACTGGGGGAGAATGTTTGATTTGCTCAAACGCTCCGTCCATCATCCCCTTTTGTATCGCTAAGTTGTGTGCCAGGTCAGAGATCTCTCTGGGAAACAGATCCAAGCCCCACATTGAACAACAAAGTGGCGTGAGGAGAGTAGCATCTCAGTATGATAAAGCCATCATCAGCACAAGAAGAGCCCTCTGTAAAGCAGAGTAGCTCCATAGACATACTCCGTCAACAGGTACCATGATGACTGTAAAACATAGAAGATTAGCCCATAAAAAACATTTTGGGAACACAAGGAGGATAGTAATTAAAGAAATGGACTACCATCTTTCAGTTGCTAAAGGATCCAAATCATAGCTGCTTCTGGGACCATGCAAATAAATTAAAAAACAACAATGAATCAAGGGAGAACGGCTTCTCAGAAGCGACATGGGTCAGGCACGTATCTGAGCTATACGTAGACAATCAGGCAGCCCATCAGCCAATCAGCCTGTTCGTGGCTCTGGACTGCAAAGAAATTTCTATCTTCGTGCTCTATACTGAGAAGTTATCCACCGAGTCGACTCAGGGAGTGATCAGGACAATCCTCCTGATGAAGTCCAAAGTCCAGCAGTTGAACTAACAACTAGCAAGAAGGTTGAGAATATTATTAGACATATGAGCTATAATGGGCTACCTGCAAGCATATTTAAATGTGCTCCCGAAAAATGGGCAAAGTTACTGACCCCACTTTTCAACGTTGCTCTGCAAGCTGCAACCATCCTTAAGGCCTGGAGAGGGTCTATTCTTTGCCCTATATTCAAAAAGGGAGATCGGACAAGGGCCTCAAACTATCGCCTGATCACGATTTTGGATGTAGAAGCTAGGCCTGAGTGGTGTACTCCGCTTCGTTCGCAGTGTTTCTGCACTCTAAGCTCTGCGGAGCATGCAGAGTTTTTTCATTGGGGAGAGTGAGCGATGAAAATCCAACACTAGACCACTTCTGAGCGAGATTTCTAAACGCGGGCAGTCGCAGATGGTCAAGACCGCTCGCGTTGAGAAACCTTCCTTCCACGTTGAGGAAGTTGCCATTTGAGTAGAACATCTACTCAAGCTACTGAAAGAAACAGCGCCCTTTTGTGCTGAGCATGGTGCTGTTCGTGCTGATTTCTCAATGCGGGCGGTTGTGGATGGTCTAATCGCTTGCGTTGAGAAACCTTAGTTGTGTTGAGGAAGCTGCCGCTTAAGTAGAACATCTACTCAAACGGCAGAAAGAAGCAGCGCCATCTTGCGCTGTGCATGGTGCTGTACCTGCTGATTTTGCAGCAGGAGACAAATACCCAGAGCTAAAAATCAGCGCAAACGGCACAACCCAACGTACTCCACTACTTACGGAACTCTGCGTAGCAAGCCAGAGTGTTTTGGTCACTTCGCATAGGTCTGTGTAGCGGAAGTACGTGAACTTTGCCCAGGACTAGGAGAACCCAAAGCCTATGCCTGTGTCCTGTTAGAGCAGCTGGAGGTGTGGGTCAGAGAGCAAAACATCCTGGCTTTTTTTTAGTCTGGCTTTAGGGCTGAGGCGTCAACAGTGAATAACATCATTAAACTATCTTTCCTGGGGTATCCAGCTGTTCATACGAATAGTTTACCTCTTTTTTGTTGTTTCATTGATTACAGTGCAGCATTCAATGTGGTTGATCTGGCAACCCCAATGGAGAAAGCTGGATGCATGGGACATACGCAAGGTTGATAAGGGCCATAATCTGACTGTACTCTGGGACATGGGTCCAAGTGAAATCTGGGTCCTGCATGATTACCCATAACATTGAAACAAACTGTGATCTAAATCAGGGCTGTGTCCTGGCACCTCTGCTGTTTAATCTGTACACAGCTGATTTAGGAAAAGCCTTGGAATCTGGAGTCTGTTACCTCCAAGTAGGTAATACTAAATTGTAAATAATCCAATACACGGATGATACAGTGTACATGGACAGCACCAACATTGTAATATAGAGGACACTGAATGCTCTTAATACATTCAACCTAACCATCCATATCCAAATTAATCAGGACAAAACAGAAGTCCTAATACTTGGGAGAACAAAAAGAATACATCTTGGCACCTGGGCAACATGTCAATCAGCACAACAAAGAAGTACAACTATCTGGGTGTCTGGTTTAGTGAAAACGGTACATCACCTGCACAAACGAGAATGAATAAAAAGAAAGGTGCTGCCATCACATATCTGGTCTGCCAACTAAATCGGCTACTGAGTAGTGCCTCGGCGGCCCCAATTTTATGGGTAATGAAGTATATTCTTTTTTTTCACTTTTTAAAAACTTTTTCAATTTGAGCAATTATTTTTTTAATGTTAATGATTTTTTTATTTTTAGGTGTTAACATTAAAAAAAAATATTATTAAAATGTTATTATTTATTTAAATTATTGTTTACATTTTTATAAGAAATGTTCATTTGTGTGTATGTAATTTAATAATTTGTTAGCATTTAAAAAATAAAAACTAGATTTTTATATCTTTTACACAAGTTTTATTTATTTATGGTATGGAACTCTGAGTCATCCACACTAAGCATATATAAGATATACAAATATTCATAGAGCATGAAAAAAATCACACAATATGTATACAGAACTTCATTCTTCATTAAAACTACCAAACTGTTACAGCCATCTCATCAATATAAATTTACAAAACACTTTAAAAGATACAAATTCTATAAGAAAACATATCATTAGGGGGCCTATAAAGTGACTGTAGTGCTTCCATAGCTGATTGTGTGGATACTTGTAAACATATAGGTCTCATTATTACATAGGCTTCATTCAGGGGAGGTTCCATGCTATTTGGCCCTGAGGGGGGTTGAGCGGGAGCATGCACAGCCTCAGCAGAATCCAGAAACGTCTCAACCCCTGGAGCACTTTCTAATATATAAATGGTTGCACCCTACTTACTGTGATTGAATTGGTTATATACTGGAAGTCCCTTATTTTGAGGCACCTCTCCATGTCCAGGGGAAAGCTTAAAACTCATGTAAACTGTTTTAGTGGGACTTTTAGTTGTGCTGCTTTTAGTGTCAAGAAAAAATCAGGGTCTAACTGTAACTGATCAACCGCCAAGAGGAATAATACAATAATTCTGAAATGTGTTTGTTTCTATATTTGTAAAATACATTGTAATTTTTGTATATATTTCTTTTTATTGAAAACATAAAAACAGCAAGGTAAAGAGTATATCACACAATGTGTCAATTCAACCGGGGACGGAGAAGTCAATACAAATGAAATTAGCAATCCATATACAGAAGGGGAGGGGGGGAGGACACAGGGAAAATCAGTACACATACAAATAGGCAGTCAGAATGCGTGGTCAGGGGAAAGGCGGAACAGCAGTATTATTTGCAATAGGCGGTGCACAAATATCTCCACGGTAGGTATTCCAGGACCCCCATATTCTACACCATTTGCGGGGTCGACCCCGGGCCAAATACACCGTTTTTTCTCGGAACATGTACCAGTCCATATTTTCCTTCCATAATGCAACTGTAGGTGGCTTTTGGGATCCCCACAATTGAGCTATATCACGCTTGGCGATCATGGCCCCCAGGGTCGCCCATTGTGTCTGGGCTACGGTATAGTCCGTGGGTTCCCAAACATTTAATAGACATCGCCTAGCCTCTGGTAAGAGGGCCACCCCCGTTACTTCCTTCATTACATCATGTACCCCACTCCAGTAGGCGGCAACCTCACGACATTCCCAGATAATATGAAGAAATGTCCCCATCTGGCCGCATTCTCGCCTGCACAAACCCTCCTCAGAAAAGCCCATATGTACCAATCGGGGGCCCGTGACATATACCCTGTGAAGAATCTTAAGTTGAACCAGTCTGAGTCGAGCCGGTATCGCAACCTCCTAGGGAGAGGAGATCGCAGATTGCCAGTCTTCGTCATCCAGTTCAAGGCCGTCACGGGTCCACAAGTCACGAAGATGCAAAAGGAGATCCGACCTGTCATTTATTAATTTTTTATAGACTAAGGAAATAGTACTATCGGGCACATGACCGTCTAACAATCTATCTTCGAGCGGGGACGACTCCGGAATTTCTTCCCCCACTGGAAAAACCAACCTCAAAGCATGACAAACTTGAACGTAACGGAAGTACTCTGAATCAGCTAGTTCATACTCCCTCTGTAACGATTCAAACAATTTAATCTGGCCCTTCACCCAAAGGTCTCCCACCTTACTGATACCAATGAGATCCCACTTATCAAATCCCTTGGTATTCCACAGTTTACCCAGTTTTTCAGAGCCAAAGAGAGGGGTCGCCCGAGTCAAGCAGTCTCTCCAACCCATCGAACTAGTTGCATCCCGCCACAGACAGACCGCCGTCCTGGTAGGTCCCGACAAGTCCCTGATCACCGATCTAGAATATAGTGCCCTGTAGTAGTTACCCCCAGGTAACTGCCATCTATCCATTGCAAAGGCGGGGTTCAATTCGGGACCATACGTAGCATGATTGATGGCTCCCAGTTGAGATGCCCAATAGTAACGTTTTATATCAGGGAGAGGGATCCCCCCGTCATACCATGGGAGCGTCAGTTTAGCAAGTGCGATACGAGGTCTACCATCCCAAATCAACTTCCTTTGAAGATCCTCGACTGCACGGAAATAGCTGGCCGGATCAAGAGTGTTTTGAAGTGGATAGAGAAAACGAGGCAGAGACATCATTTTAAAAAGAGCCGCCAGACCCAACGGTGAAAGCGAAAGCTTACGCCAACCTGCGACATCCTGTTTTCAATCTAGACAAGGGAGGGAGGAGGTTATGCTCATACCAAGTCTTGGGGTCCAATCAAATGTAGATACCGAGGTATTTAAACCCCGTGTGCGCTATCTGGAAGGGACAATTATTTGGGAGAATAAGTACATCACCTGAACAGACGTAAAGATAGGATTTGGTCCAGTTAATGATTAGACCTGAGTTTCTGCCGAATGAATTCAAAACATCGCACAATACTATTAGGGACTTCCGGGGCGAAGTCAAATACAATAATATATCATCTGCATAAAGCGAGATGCGATCTTCGAACTCCGGGGCCCACCGAATACCCTTCATCGAGGGCTCCCACCCGATCCACGCGGCGAGGGGTTCAAGAGCTAGAGCGAACAAGAGCGGTGACAGAGGACAACCCTGACGAGTTTCCCCTCCCAAGACCAAACGGAGCCGAGACTCGGCCATTCACAACAATTTGCGCAAGGGGGTCCTCGTAGAGCAGCCGCACCCAGCCTATAAAATCGGGTCCAAACCCAAACTTAGCCAACGCAGCCCATAAATATGGCCATTCCACAGTATCAAAAGCCATCGTGGCATCCAACGACGCCAAGATGGCCGGCTCTCGCGAGAACACCGTGCAATCGCCTAAGATTCAGGGCAGTATTTCTATGTGGGATAAAACCGGATTGATCCGGATGTATCAAGTCGCTAATTATCGTGATCAGACGGTTAGCCAATACTTTCGGTAGGATCTTAGGTTCCGCATTTAAAAGGGAAATAGGTCGATACGACGCACACCTATTTCTCAGCTTCCCTTCCTTATGAATCACAACTATAGTCGCTAAACGCTGATCGCGGGGGAGAGAGCAACTTTCCCGAGACTCCAGAAACATATCCCAGAGATAGGGAGCCATCTTGTCAGGGCGCAACTTGTAAAGTTCGATAGGCAGGCCATTGGGACCCATTGCTTTCCCCGATCGCAAGGAACGAATCGCAAGCGCCACTTCATCAGGTGTTATGGCGGCGTCCATTTGGTCTCTAGCAATGTCAGAGAGACGCGGTAAAGCTATGTCTCGCAATAATAGATGTGAATCCTCCTCCGGTCTGTCAGACACAGTAGTATACAGATTTGAAGTGATTTGCAAAACACTGAACTATCTCACTAGGGTCAGAGAGCCGAACACCATCATCTGTCTCAATCACAGGCACCACCCGATTAGCTCGATCTTTCTTATCCAGCCACGCAATCAATTTACCAGCTTTGTCTCCCCGTCATACAGACGTCCCTGCTGCTCCCTACTCATGGCCTTAACCGAGTCGGTAACCAATGTCCTGTACTCAAGTTGTTTTAGTTGCAAAACATGGGTCTTAGCACGGTTGACCCCCCCGCTCCAGGTCAAGCTCCATGTCCACGATCTCTGTTTCAAGTCTAACCACCTCCTCATCTCTCCGTTTCCTAGCACCCGCTATCAACGACAGGGCCTCACCCCTAAGGACGGTCTTGAAAGCATCCCAAAACGATATCGCTGATGAAACAGAACCCTCGTTTTCCAAAAAATACAGTTCAAGAGATTTAACCAGGGCAGCGCGAGTCGTAGGGTTTCGGAAATACCAAGGATTAATCGGGGCAACCCGTCCCTCTGACCCAGAATCCAGATCTATCCGCAGCCATACTGGAGAATGATGTGAAATTCCCCGAGCCAAATGCTTGACCTCAGTGATAGAAAGAGCCTGCACAGCCGGCACCAAAACATAGTCGATCCTGGAGAGGCTACTATGAGCGCCCGAATGAAACGTATACTGCCGTTGTGTAGGATGTAACAACCTCCAACAATCCACCAGACTCAAAGTGTCAAGGAATCCATGGAGCCAGTTCTGTGACCCCATTAGATCTCTGGGCGGGTGTCGATCGACTACTCCGGAGACCACCGCGTTAAAATCACCACCCAGAAGCAGTGACCCCTCAGGGAGAGCCAGAACGATCCGCCCCAAGTCCGTGAAAGTAGTAGACTGCAGGCCAGGAGGGACATACACCAAGACCAGAGAGAGGGTGCGGCCCTCCCATCTTCCCGTAAGAGCGATGTAGCGCCCTCTATCATCAAGAACAATGGAGTCAATCTCCAGTGGGAGAGAATTCTTAATGAGGATTCCAACCCCTCTAGAGCCGGAGGAAAACCCAGCATGTGCGACCAGACGATACCCCCTCCTATTCATAGCATGACACGAATTACCAATCAAGTGCGTCTCTTGAAGAAGGACCACATCAGGGGAGAGACACTTCAACAATTGCAACACCACCCCATGTTTTATCCTATCCCCCAGCCCATTCACATTCCAACTCATTAGTTTCAGCCCTCTACCCCCATCCCGAAGAAGAAAGAAAATCCAACCCCCGTAAGAACTCAACACCTCGATGAAACAATTTAAGGATACAGTACCGTGCAAGAAAACATACACACACCCAAACAGAACCTCCCATCCCCCCCAACATCCCGTTACAAAGCCCCCCACCCTGCACCCCTGCGTTAGACTAAAAAACCACCCAAACTTGCAGTGTGCCTGTCGCCCCCACATTTAACTAAACTACAAAAAGACACTCAGAGGAGGAAAAAAGACCCACCGATAGCCCCGCAACCCCCCAAATGTACAGTAATCACATGTCAGGATTATCGAACCACAGTCCAAGATCCACGAAAATACCCCAGGAACCGAGCAACCGGCGACTATTCTTGTTCCGCCTGTCCGCCCTCTGCCCCGCCAGATCGCTCCTCCGATGGATGTGGATTAGGTAGAGTGTCCAGCCAGTCGGCCACCACCTCTGGTCGATCAAAAAAATAAGTTTGCTCAGCATGTTCGATCCTCAACTTGGCCGGGAAAAGCATGGCATATTTGAGTTCCATATCACGCAGTCTTCTTTTCACACCCAGGAAACCGAGGCGCTGCTTCTGGACAGATTGGGTGAAGTCCGGGTAAAAGCTGATAGTTGTTTTTTCGAACTTAGTAGGTCCACCCAACCGTGAGGCCTGCAGGATAGCGTCTCTGTCACGGATATTAAAAATTCTCGCAATGCTAGGCCGTGGTGGGGCACCCAGTTTCGGTTTGCCACCCGGAACTCTGTGAGCCCGTTCAACTGTAAAGAACTTACTCAATCCTTTAGGTGCGAGGTGACCAACAATAAGGTTCTCGACAAAGAGGTCAGCCGCAGGATCCTCTGCCTTCTCTGGGACACCAATAATACGAACAATGTTCCGCCTGGCTCTTCCTTCATAATCCTCCAGACAACATGTGAGGAGATCACTGGTGGTCTTTAGGTGACGGACCTCCGTCTGTAGGTCAGCGACATCACCCATCAGACTAGAAGTCGTGATATCCAGTGATTTAACCTTCTCATTAGTTTTTGCCAGGTCCGTGTGGATCAGGTTGACGTCAATCGCCACAGTATCGAGCTCATGGGCGAGAGTCTCCATTTGTTGCCCTAATGAGTATTTAATTCCCGTCAATGGCGGCCATGACATCTTGCAGGGTCAGTTCATTGGCCGAAGTTGGTGGATCTCTAGTGTCCTCCTGCGACCTACCAGATCAGCCAGGAGATCCCTTAGCTTGGGCATATCGATCCATGATGTTGGTCTGGGTATAGCCACCCTGCCGAGTGGGCTTAAGTTTCTGCTTTTCGCCCTCTGGTTTCCCCGTCATTGCGGGAGATAGGTTAACTTGAATGGGAGAGACGAGTTAGGAAGATGGCGGCCCCTAGACTCCTCGGACGGAGGCAGCCCCAGCCAGAGAGCACAGGCCAAATGTCTTCCAGAGCCGGCAAGTCGATGAGAAATCACACATGTGGGTGCCACTGGGCGGCCGTCTTCAGGCTAAGGGGTGGGCTCGGTTCCAGTCACAGCTTCCCCTGAAAGCAAAACTGAAAGTGAAAGCAACCGGACCGGACGTCCCAGCCCCCTCAAGCCGATGTTGTTCAGTTGCGACCCGGGCACCATGCCAACTTCACAGCCGGGCCTCACGGAGATGTAGGCCGCAATCTTCTAATCGCCGCAACTCCGGCTCCAAGGGCTCGATTCAAAATCTGAAAGCAGATCGCAGCTCAGTCGTGGTTCGCCTCCAAGACGACATCAATAAGGCACAGGATATACAACAGGATAGATGCGGGAGGTTGCGAGGGTCTCGGGAGCCCTAAGCTCACGCGGCCATCTTGGTTGCGCGCTCATACATTGTAATTTTGATGTTATTATTTACTTATCTTAAAATGTACATTTCAAGTTTATATCCTGCGTTTACATTTAATCAATATAACTAATTGTATGGTTTTTATTTAAAAATAAATAATGTAAACTTTTTAAATAATTAATTTGTGTATATAAGTACAAATTAAAATATATATTTTTTTAATTTAATTTTAAAATGGTTTTACATGATTACTTTATATGTGTTTCATGTATTTATTTCACATTAAAATTAATTTATGCTTAAACACTAAAATGGTATCAAGTTTTATTATTATTTTGTAAATATTTTGTTTAATATATTGTGTTATTTAATTTAGATTTTTTTTAAATTATTATAAATTAGCTAAATGTAAAGATAATTTAAATATTTCGTATGTAATCAAAAATAAGTATATGTAATATATGCATTATGATTAATGCATGGTATTTTAAATATATCATTTAGAAATAATGTCTTGTTTTGTCATTTGTTTACTTACTGTTAATGTGTGTTGTTATGTAGTACTTATGTTACAAAATATTTATTTTTAATATAATTTAAAATAATTATTTCTTTAGATAATTTGTATTGTTAACTAGCTTACCCGTCGCGCGTTGCTGCGATCTCATAGGAAAGGAAATTCGAGGAAACTTGTTATGTTAACATGCAATTTACATTGTGTCATTTTTATTGAAACTTATTCATTTTAATATGGAAAACATTTCAAAGTGTCGTTTGAATTCTATTTATTTATTCGAGTGCTTGTGGATACACAATATTTTTTGTTTTTCTGTCTGGTGCGTACACGAATAAATCAGTAGGTTTTCCGACGCGTGAGCTGGCCACATACAGTTGTCCATGTGAGAAGCACGGATTCTCCAAATGGAGTCCACACACTTGCAGCGATTGTCCTTGTGCTTTGTTGATGGTCATTGCAAAAGCGAGTCTCACCGGAAACTGTAAACGTTTGAATTCAAATGGCATATCTGTTGGGATCATTGGAATACGTGGCAACAGTACATCTTCCCGCTTGAATTTCCCATTCAAAATTGTATCTTCGATGACATTGTTAATCATCTTTTTCACTGAAAGCCTTGTACCGTTGCAAAGTCGTGGTGAATTGATGTTTCGGTGAAGAATGATAGGCACGCCAATTTTCAATGTCAAAATGTGCGGTGGCATACCGGGCAAATCCAGTGAATTCCAATCTTGATTCTCGTTGCTCTCTTGTTTCATTCGAGCGGGCTTGAGCAGTGCGTAATTGATCGGTTTCCAATCTTGATTCTCGTTGCTCTCCTGTTTCATTCGAGCGGGCTTGAGCAGTACGTAATCGATCGGTTTCCAATCTTGATTCTCTTGCTCTCCTGTTTCATTCGAGCGGGCTTGAGCAGTGCGTAATCGATCGGTTTCCAATCTTGATTCTCGTTGCTCTCCTGTTTCATTTGAGCGGGCTTGAGCAGTGCATAATCGATGTCTTTCCAATCTTGATTCTCGTTGCTCGTTCGTTTGAGAAGAACGGGCTGGAGCAGTGCATACTCGATCGGCTTCCAATCTTGGATTTTCATTGCTCGTTTGTTTGAGAAGAACGGGCTTGAGCAGTTTGTATTCGAACAGCTTCTAATCTTGCTTCCCGTTGCTCATCTGTTTTTGAAGCTCGTAGTGCATTTTTCTTTCGTGCTTCAGATGTAGATCGACCAATCGATTTCCTTTTGGGGGCATAGCTGTCAACGATGCTCGCAAATTCGCTGAAAATAAATAAATGGAAATAATCATGATTCGAAAGATTATGTGGGCCCTGGAGGTCCGATATTTTTAAAAAAATTATGCCAGAAACCTTTGCAGGAGTGCACTCAACAACTTCCTAAAGTTTCATGGCGATCGGATGAATCGTGTAGTAATGCATAAAGGACAAACAGACAGACAGACAGACATACATTCGTTTTTATATATATAGATTATATTATGAAAATATGTTAGGTAAGAGCGGGTTATACATTATTTCATTTATTTATGTAATGAAACTTATATATGATGTCCTACTATGGGGTGGGAATAGGAAATGTAACTCGCTTAGTCTTCAGCACCTTACTGAAATGGTTTAGCTTGGAGTAGAAAAAGTACATGGAACCCCTTTAGTGTCAAACACCTTCCCTAAAATAGATTAGATTGGAGTGGGAATAGTAAATATATCCCCTTTAGCGTCCAATACCATAAAAAAATGGTTTAGAGTGGAGTGGGACTAGTAAATGCAACCCTTTTAGTGTCCAACACCTGCCCCAAAATTGTTTAGATTGGAGTAGGAATAGTAAATGTAACCCCTTTATTGTCTAACATCATCCCCAAAATGGTTTAAATTTGGTGTGGAATAGTAAATGTAGCCCCTTTAGTGTCTAACATCGTTCTCAAAACTGTTTAGATTGGAGTGAGATAAGTAAATGTTATACTTTAGTGCCCAACACATTTCCCAAAATGCTTTAGATTTAGGTGGAAATACTAAATGTCACCCCTCTGGAGTCCAACACTTTCCTCAAAATGGTTTAAACTGGAGGGGGATTAGTAAATGAGCTTCTTCCCTAAATGGCTTAGATTGGAGTGGGAATAGTATATCTAACCCCTTTAATGCCCAAAACCTTCCCTAAAATGGTTTAGATAGTAGTGGCAATAGTAAATGTAACCTATTTAGTTTCCACCACTTCCCTAAAATGGTTTATATGGGAAGTGGGAATAGTAAATGGAACCCCTTTAGGACCTAGTTACGAGTCTGACGGTCCTCGGACAGCCAGACTCGTGGTGGGAAGGCAATGGAAGTCTTCCGACTGCCACATTATGACCTTGGCGGTTGTGCTGCCCTTGGATTGGCAAATCTGCCAGGCAATTGCTATTCCCTGGCGGTGTCGCACCGGTCTTGAGGCAGTAATACGCATGGCCAGACTGCTGCGGTATTTTACAACTTTCCTCACAGCCACTGATATCAAAGAGACCTTTCCTCCATGAAAACAGTGGCGGTGAGAAAAGAAAGGGGGCCCTACAGGGCCCCCTTGTGCCTCACTCCATGTGAATGCACACAGGGGGGCATAACATGTGCCCCCCTGTGTGCATGCACCTCTAGTTCCAGCACAGCATTGAAATCACAGTCCATACTATGCCTAAACTTCCTTTGATGTTCCCATTGTGGTGCCTATTTTGTAGGCACCGCCTCAGGAAATCCAAAAGAACGGCCCTCCAGTGACTAAAAAAGTCATCATATTGCAGGCGGTTCTCACATGGGTAGGGTGGTGCGGCGGTGGGGCGGTCACACATCAGCACCGTCAAACTCGTAATCACGCCCTTAGGGCCCCATTAGGATAATGGGCGGACTTTGTCTGCCCGTCATCCCATCGTAGAAAGGGACCGCCAGCCATAAGGGCGGGGGTCCCGTGGGGGAAATTAGGATGCGCCCGCCACAGTGGCGAGCGCATCCTGTATTTTTAACATTACCGCCCGCCGCAATGCAAAGAATACATGTTGTGCATTTCAAAGCACAACGTGACCGGCACCGCGCGGTTCCTGCCATGTTGTTCTTTGAAATGCAGGGGGGTACCATAGGTACCCCCCATGTGCACCCCCACCCCCGGAGTCCCTGGGGGCCCGCAACAGGCCCCCACAGGTAGCCGGCACGGAAAGGCATTCCCCAGCGCACATTGTAATATGGCTGGCGGTGTCAAACAGACACCGCTACCATATTGCAGCCTTTTCCGCCCCGGTCGCAAGGCGACCGGGGCGGAAATGTGGCGGACGGTCTTTCCCCCCAGCCATGATAATATGGATGGGGGTCATTGCTTCAAGGATGGCGGGCGGTGGCTACCGCCGGCCTGGCGGGGGCGATCCGCCCGCCATCCTAATGGGGCCCTTAGTGTCCACTATCATCCCTAAAATGGTTTAGATGGGAGTGGGAATAGTACATGTAACCCCTATAGTATCAACACCTTCACCAAAATGGTTTCAGTTGAAGTGGGAATAATTAATGTAAACCCTTTAGTATGCAACACCTTCCCCTAAATGGTTTATTTTGGAATTGGTTTTACATTCCTCACATACGTTATTTGTTCTCAAGATAATAAAAATAACAGTGTGCAATTTTGATTTATATTTTTTTAACATTTATATAATATATATGTATAGTTTTTAAAATTATATATATATATTCAAATAAAAAAACTTTCATGGTTATATTTTAAAAATATTTTAGTGCATTTTTAATATTAAGTACAACATTGAGATAATTTTGGAACAGTGTTGTATATGTCTAATTTGTTTTTTATTTTTCAAGTGTGGTGCATTTATTTTTTATACATATATACTCTTATTTCACATAAATTTAGTCAACAATTTGAAAATTATTTTTAAAATGCATTGGCCCCCATTATGATGTGGCAACCGCCGGACCATAGGTCAGCAGTTCCGAACACCAGATGAGGATGCGACTGCTCATGGTGCGGTCGCAAACTTCCATTTGTCAACGGAAACTGCTCACAGCTCAAGCTTCCATTGAGAAATGAGAGTTTTGGGAAGTCCCTGCACCAGGTGGCAGGCACCAAACGGTGCAAGGACTTTCACGGGGCACCATAGGTGCCCCTCAGGCCCACAAGCATAGGCCATGGAGGGAAGAGGGCCCTGCTGGGGTACCCAAAGTCACTTTCGGACAGCCTTTCCGTGGTTTATTTTGGAATTGGTATTACATTCCTCACATACGTTATTTTTTTCAAGATAATAAAGATAACAGTTTGCAATTTTTATTTATATATTTTTAACATTTATATAAGATATATGTACACTTTTTTAAAATTATATATGTATATATATATTCAAATAAAAAACACTTTCATGGTTATATTTAAAAAATATTTTAGTGCATTTTTAATATTAAGTAAAACATTGAGATAATTTTGGAACAGTGTTGTATGTGTCTAATTTGTTTGTTTATTTTTCAAGTGTGGTGCATTTATTTTTTTATACATATATACTCTTATTTCACATAAATTTTGTCAACAATTTGAAAATTCTTTTTAAAATGCCATGGCCCCTATTACGATGTGGCAACCACCCGACCATTGGTCGGCAGTTCCGAATACCAGATGAGGATGTGACTGCACATGGTGCAGTCGAAAACTCCCATTTTTCAACGGAAACCGCTCGCAGCACAAGCTTCCATTGAGAAATGGGAGTTTGGGGAAATCCCTGAACCAGGTGGCAGTCACGAAACGGTGCAGGGACTTTCAGGGGGCACCATACGAGCCCCTCAGGCCCACAAGCATCGGCCATGGAGGGATGGGGGCCCTGCTAGGGTCCCCAAAGTCACTTTCGGACATGGAAATGCTGTCAGAAAGGCACATCCTCATCCCGACGGCAGAAACGCTGTCTGTAAGGGATTATGATAGGTTTCTGACTGGCGTATTGACCGGCCGGTTCACATTGTGACAGTTGACATTGAAATTCAGCGGTCAGACTGTAAATGACCGGTCGGAGGCTTACCGACTGACATCATAATGAGGCCCTTTATTGTTTATTTTTATAGTTTTATTTATTTTATACTTTATACAATGTGTGTCATAATTTCATATATCTTTTAATTAAGTTTTACATTTTGTAAATATTTTTACATTTTTTAAAACATGTAAAAAACGTTTTCTATTCATATCCTGAATGTTTCCGAAAAGGATATAGTCTTTTTTGTATAGTTTAATTGCCTTTCTATAGCATTTTGGGTGTAGGTTGAGCTGTAGCGAGTGCTTGTATTTGGTAGTTATAAAGTTGCTTTCTATTTTTTTTAAATACTTAGGGGCCGATTACATAGCCAGACGGACTCAAGGTCGTCCGGCATTGTTCTGGAACTGGAACCGAATGTCGTCGGTTCCATTCCAGGAATTAGGATTTCTGTTTGGTCGCAATCCTATACTTTGCTTTTGGAGCATGCATTCCAAATAGAATGCATGCTCTTATAGCAAAATGCTAAGGTGCAGTTCATCCCTGCACCCCGAAGCAGGTACCTCAAGGTTGCGAGCCACTGGGTGCAGGAATCAATACTAGGCCGCCGTTTGCCCCTTATTTGTCTTTTGTGTTTATTTGTTTACTAGTCTTCTGTATGAGGCCTAGTTGGAGTTTGGTAGTACTGTATAAATATTTTATATAATGTTATATTATGTTATTTGTTTTGTATAGTTTTATTGCAATATTTATGTTACGTTTCAAGATAGGAGGTTTTATGTGGGTGGGTAATGTATTTTTTTTACAGGTTTATGGATCCAAAGGATATCATATGTATATTTGGATTTTGCATTTTGTTTTAAAGGAAATCGTTTTGTTTCTAGTAATCGAATATTTTTACTTTTGATTCTATTTGAATTTTCAGGTTACCTGGAGTGTTTGTTTGTTACACTTTTTTGTTTTTTTATGGTTCCATATGACTTTGGATTGTTCCTTGATTTTATATGGATGTATTTTATTTTTGAATTATTCTGGGGATTTTTCGGAATTATTTTTCCAGTTTTTGGTGGATTATATTTTTGACAACATGGGTACAAACTAAGATCTACAGAACAGAAAGTTTTATTTAAGTTATTTCTTCGGATGGGAAATGTTTTTATTATGTACATATCATTGATGTTATTAGTAGTTGTTATATTACATTTTGTGTGTTGTAAGTAACTGATTTATTTTGATTTTATTTGTAATTCTGAGCTTTGTCTTTGTTGACTTTTTAGTTTTAAATGAATTAAAATTGAAAATTGTATGTATAAGTCTTATTTGCTATTTTAGTTGTATGTTTTTGGCTGATGTATAAAAATATGTTTTGTACTATTTAGTATAATATTTAGTAACAAGTATTTTAGTTTTGCTGGTTTGAATTTTGGCTCAGGTTTATTGGTTACTGGGTAGATACTTTGTTTTTTTTTTATTAAGGATTTGGCTATTGATTCTAAGTTGTAGTCTTTGCTGTTTTTAAAGTGTTTTACTTTACATTGTACCTTGTTGTACAATCTATTAATTTGTTTGCTAATTTTAGGTGAACAATATTTATTTTCTGATATTTTTGTGAATCAATACAGTTGCAATTGATATTATATCATTGATCCTTCTAACCAGGGACCACCTGACTGGGAAGGTTGAACTTAGATAAGGACATACTGGAATGGTGCTCCTCTGAGGCAGGGGTCTTTATACTGGAGGATGGAGGGGGGGGTAGGCCTACCGAGGGGGGCATCAAGTGAGTTCAGGGTGGGTGCTTAGATCTGGCCAAAAAAAGAATTATGGTGATAACAGTGCTTTGTTTTAAGTGGAAAAAAATGAACGGCAGTAAACCGCTTTCTAATGGGTCATCACTGACATCTTTTGTCATTCATATCCTAACTGGGAGTATGTGTCAAAAGGGAATGGACTCCAAATATTCCTCAAAACCCCACCTGCATTTCTAATATTCACATTGTGGCTACTTTTACATGTTAGTAAAGCCTGCCTGACCAGACCAGTATCTTTGGCATTCATGTATTTGATTACATTTTTAAAATGGTAACAGAACTTTACTGCAATGTTGAAATAAGTCTAGACATATGTAACCATTGTCTATTTAATAGAACATTTGTCAAAAAATTCCAAGGGAGGGCCCTGATAACCTTTTATTTCAATGCGCGGGGCGGAATACAAAAGTTTCAAGACCACTGCTCTAAGGTGAGACACGCACAAACGTAATGGGAGTAATGCTTACACATAGTCTACCAATGGCAATTGCTCAGGGTAGCATTCCAACCCTTCAATTTTTGTCCACCATGCCAACTTGAATAGACCGAGCTATATAAAATCAGCCTTGAGCCTACTCTAGTTGGAACAGTCAATCCCAAACATCCAAGTCTGGTCCTCTCTGAAGTGAAACAGAAGCAGGAAGTCCAGTATTGACCTCTTTAGGCCTCTTCAGTCGTGTGCAGCTTGGTTCCAGTGGCACAGTCTGCAAGGGATCTCTTACTGTAAAGTGGCCATCTTATAATAGAGTTTCACTAAATGAAAGTTGTACTGTTGCTTTTCCATTACTATAACAGTCTGAGACAAAAGAGTGGCCTTTGGAATGGTAAGAGATACTCACAAATGTGTAACTTTATGGATATTCACATATCTTCCTAATGGGATTTTCCCCACTCTCATTTACACATAGACTTACTGGGAATGACATGTGGTCAATCACTTTCATATTTCAACATGCACTGGGAAGGGATTAGCCACTTGTATAAATATGTTTATGGTGAAGAATTTTAGAAGAACCTAAAAACAAAAAACTACACAAATCAGCAACACATCCATGTTTTTCTTACTTCAGGTCCTCAGTACTTTCAGCCAGGAGCCAGTGTATGATCAATAAAGCCACATTAGCAACTGCTTCTCAGGAATTATGTCACAGTAATTGGAAAACACTTATATTTTCTTTTTGCTCTCCTCAAACCGTCAGTCTCTCTTCATGTGTCTGTGCTGCATTGCCCTGAAAACAGTAGGGGGCTCTGGTGTGTCACTTATTCTGAAGTACATTCTGGTCACATAATTTATCTTGCTCTGTAATTGATTACAGGCAGACATCTGTTTACAGTGAAAATGTATTTCCAGGGAAAGACAGCTACTGGGAATTTGCATTTATGAGAGGTTGGTATTAGCTTTATCCTGAGGTTTCTGATTTACATAGATTGTATGGTTGCAGTTATGGACCATTTGGACTGATATTGGTATCAGACAACCAATACAAAATGTCATTTTTGCATTGGTCAGTCTGTGTAACTATTACTTCATGAATATTCCAGTGCAAATTTGCACCAATACAATCAACATACTCAGGAAATGCTGGTGTAAAATTGCACTAATGTAATCTATGGAAACTGCACACAGAATGAGTGCATTGGTATAAACACCACCCTACCTTTTGTAAATTCAGTAATCAAAGTAATAACAGCAAGGCTCCTTGGTGTAACAAAGGTGTACAAGGGAATGAAAATGAAGAATTTAAGTTCTAGCCCTTTTAGCCCGCTGACACAACGTAAGGGGAGTATTAAAAGTTAATTTTCCTAATATGTCATGGTAAGGGTGGTTCCCCAAGAATCTCCTAACACCTTCTTCCGGTGTGGTCTTAGAAACAATAATCACCACTTTTATGTACAAGAGATAAGATGTCACGACTATAGTGTAGAATGAGATTGAATACAGAGTTCCTTTATAAAGACATAAAACTCTCAAACAATTTGCTATATGGTGGCGTACCAGTCACTGTGGTAGCTCCGGCTCCAAAAGATTAGATGATGCACTGCGTTGCCTAGTAGCGGCCGCCGGCCGTTTACATTATATTATGATAGGGCCCGAGAGAGAGAGAGAGAGAGATCACTATCCAGTGATTGTCCAGAGGAAGCGAAGCGGTAAGGACCTGGTGCTGGTCTACATAGCAAACTCACTATCCTGCCTGTGCAGGTGCGTGTGAAGGAGGCCTGCTCCTCATGTGTTTCTCTTGACTGTGATCTGGTGTTCATGTTGCTCTCTACCTGACTCTCGTCATGTGAGGTGGGAGCCATTTGCCTAATGTCTGAGTTGCCTATGTCATTGGTTTCCTGAGATGGCGTGTGCTGTGTGGAATCCACATTATTCCTCACCCCAGTGGTCTTAGTATCACCCCCTGTCCCACTCATCGTGCCAAATGTTCTGGTGTCGACAGGTGTGGGCGTGTCATCTGAATCCGAGGTTTCCCCGCTGTATCCAGCACTTGTGGTAGTGCCGTCCTTTTGCCATCCGATGACCTTGTTGCATTTCGCCATTCTGCCATATGACCATACTTTGCCATCACTCAGTAGGGCCGAGCAGGAATAGAGTTCTCTGATTTGTAGAGGCTTGCTGAACTTGCTGTCACCTTTCTTGCGTGAGTGGCCAAGCTTCACCATGACCCAGTCTCCTAACGCCAAATAGACCTCTCGCACTCCATGCCTCCTATTGTAGTTGTCTTTGTAAATTTTCGGAGCCTTCGCTATGTTGCTTCTAACCACCGCAGGAGACCATTTGCTTTGAAGTTTAATGTTCATCAAAACGAGATTGTCTCTCATAAATGGTTCTCGTTCTCGTTGTATTTTGAACAGGCTGTATCCTGTTAGTGTGGGCGTGATGCGATATGCCCATACTGTGTTCCTGATTTCTGTTTCCCAGTTCTTGCCCACGCTGATGGCCGCTTGTACCGAGTCCATGATGACTCGGTTGAAACGTTCAGCTAGGCCATTGCCTGCGGGGTGATACACTGGTGTGTGTTTGGTCCTGATTCCATTTCTCCGGGTGAAGGACGACCATTTCTCTGAGGTAAACTGGGGGCAATTGTTGCATGTGATGACTCCTGGGATTCCTTCCCTCAAGCATGCGCTGGTGAGGAACGCGATGACTGCCCCCGTGTCCACCTTTTCGCAGACTTTCACTTCAGGGCACTTGGAGTATCTGTCAACCAGTACAATAACATATTTGGGGACCAAGTAAGCATCCGTGACTGAAATAGGGTCTATAAACAGGTACAGGGCACAGCCAAAAAGCTATGGGATGAAGGGAGATGGGAAGAGCTAGACAAGGCTATTGTCACCCTGACCCTCGACAATTCTGGCTGTTAGTGGCCAAGACAAATTCTGAATGCAACCCTTCCCTGTCCAACAACATTACATCATTAGAATGGTAAAATCATTTTAATGAGCCATATTCTTTAGGAAATACTGTAGACCGTTTTCGGATGCCCCCCAGCTTGAACGCCCAACGAAGCATAATTGTATTTACCAGGAAAGAGATTATGAGCTCCTTAGATGCCATTATACCTGCTAAAGCCCCAGCCCACAGACGGCATCCCAGGCAATCTCTTCCGCGCTGACAGGGTGAACTGGGCAACTTTTTTTATGAACTTGGCCAATGACATTGCCGGAGGAGGAAAGATTCCGAACTCATGGAAGAGGGCGGAAATGATTCCAATCTTCAAAAAAGGGGACAGGTCCAAGCCCTCCAACTACCGCCCAATTAGCTTGATAGATTGCGCTCAAAAGGTCTTCCGTTGCTCGCTTTTAACTAAAATCCAAACCTGGATGGATGAGAAGAACATCCTCTCTCCCTTACAGGCAGGCTTTTGATGGAAGACAGGCGCTATTGACCAGGCTTTTCACCTTCTCTTGCTATATTGGAAGGTGGTTGTGTTGGGCAAAGGCAGCTTACATCTTGCCTTTATAGACCTCAAAACCGCCATCGACCTTGTCCCCAGAGACCAACTCTGGCAAACCTCATGTTCATGGGAATGCCCCTCGAAATTTTAGAACCTTTGGTCAGGTTGCATGATGATAGCTTTGCACGTGTAAGGTGTGGCAACCACGGGCAACTTACCGACCCAATTAAGATACCACGCGGGGTACACCAAGCGTGTATTTTGGCCCCCACCCTGTTCTCCCTTTAAGTCAACCGGATTGTCGACCTTTTATGTTCAACTCCAGCTGATGCCCCTTCATTGGCGAACCAGAAGATAGCTACTTTGCTGTTCTCTGATGATACCCTTTTGGTATCTAAAACTCCTATGGGTTTCTAGAAACTCCTGGACAAATTTAAGGTTTTCTGTGATGCGAGGGGCTTGGTTATTAATACCCTCAAAACCAAGTTTGATGATAATGACCCCTCGTACATCCTTTAAATGGAACCTGGTCCTAGATAATGTCCCTTTGGATAGGGTTAGCTCCTTTGAATATTTGGGCATAGTGGTCTCCGATAGCATGATCAGGAATAATCAGTTGAACAAGTCATCCCTAAAATTCTCTCAGCTAGCAGGGGCATTGCGGCACGAGATTTGCTTATCATATACGAAGCCCGTAGACCCAGCTCTTAAACTCTATAGCTCAAAGGTTGTGAGTAATGTACTCTATGGGGCAGAACTGTGGGTTCTGGTGGACGGAAGGAAATTAACAACACTTGAAAACAAGGTTCTTAGGAGTCTTGTAGCCCTGCCCCAAAGCACCCCCCCCTTCCTTTGAAACTGGACCTGGGAGTTAGGTCTATACATGACCAAGCAAGTCTGCGCCCCTTGCTTTTTTGGTATAGGTTGGTCACTACCCCCAACCTGGCCCCTTATGTTGCTGCTTTTAACAAAGTGTCCGCCCTAGGCAGGAACAAAAAAATTGGGTGGATAATATATGTGAACACTGTTCGGGCAGCAATTGGCCTCCCTAATGAGCTTGTTAGCTCTCCACCACGGTACTCAAAGGACCAGCTAAAGCATCAATATTGGCTATGGGTAGAACAGACAACCTATTCAAGGATTCGTTATGGTTGCTCAACCGCTGTTTTTTTAAACACAAATCCTCGAAATATCTTGATATCATCAAAGTGCCTGGGGACAGGAAATTGTATACCCAGTTTAGGTTTGGCTACTTACCCATCAATGCCTTTACCAACCTTTAGGTAAACCACACCAGCCAGCCCAAGGGATGCCCATCCTGTCCCGACCCAAACGAAACTGTGGGCCATGTCTTCTTTGCATGTCCAGCCTACGACAGACCAAGAAGTAATTGGTTGGTCCCACTATGCAGACAGTTGAGGACCCATAGCCATCTTGACACGGATTTTAAGATCGGATACGAGACCATCCTCTGTATGTGCCATTGCAAAATTTCTTGGCCAGTTTCGGCCATTAGGGGAAGTCTCCTGTCCACTTTTCCCTGTGCCGGGGACCAGCTGTAGTAAAAATCGTATGACTCGAGGGTGCTTTAATCCCTACGATCCTGTTTTTAACTTTCTTGTCAAAGTTTTTATCAAAATCTTTTTAAATTGTGGATATTGTTAGTCATTATTGCACTCACACTTTATTCCTGTTTTATCCTTTCTACTTGATTTTTAATTGAATACATACATAGAAATGCTGCATCTTAGCGATTTCCTCTGTGTTTACAATTATCATTACGTGATACTTGACCATTTGAAACTGGTGTACTAAAAATCTACTTTTACTTGTGTTAACTGTATTATGGGCTCCACTGCTAAGGAAGAATATGTGTATATCTTTTATGGTTTTACAACCGAAATAAAGACAAAAAAATATATATATATTTGGGTACCCCCCCAAGAATCCAGGATGGGGCCCAATATGTCGACCGACAACTCTTCCCAGGGGCTGGTGGGAATGGTAAATTCACCCATCGGGGGTCTCAGCAGGATCAGTGATTTGTCAGCGTTGGCTCAGTGCTGACACGCACGTAGATACTTTTCCACGCAGGAGTCGATGGCTGGCCACCAGTACGACTGTGTCATTCTCCTCTTAGATTTCACGATCCCTAGATGGCCTTCATGCAGTATGCAGAGAATGCGGTCCAGTAGAGCTTTCGGGGGAAGGACTTTGTCACCTCTGAGCAAAAAGACGGTGACGTCGCTGAGGGACATTTATCTCAAACTTCCCAATATTTCTGGACATCATCTTCCAAGTGCTTCTTTTCAGGCCACCCCAGTATGACGAAGGTTTTCACTTGGGACAGATCACCGTAATTATCGTAGGCTGTCGTCCAGTCTTGAGCACTGATGATGTTCTCATGGTCGGCAGTGAACGCCACCTGGTACTCATCCCAGTCACTGGGGTTCTGCGCTCCCTCCATGGCAGCGGAGCGGCTGAGAAAATCCGCCACCTTGTTCTTTTTGCCTGGCAAGTATTCTACGTCGTAGACAAAATCCAGTAGCTTGGGTGTCATTTTGGCAATGCATGGGGTGGCTGTCACGTTGCCACTGGACGTTAGGACCTTTATCGACAGCTTATGTTCGGTTCTGAGGGTGAAGCGGGAACCCCATTGGTACTGCCGAAACTTTTGCATGGCCCAGATGGAAGCTAGCATTTCTTTCTCAATGATGCTGAATTTCTCCTCATTAGGGGCGAGGGAGCACAATGCGAAGACTATGGTGGTTTCTGTGCCATCTGTGGAGCGTTGCAACAAGAACGTACCCAACCCCTTCTCGCTGGTATCCGTTGTCAATATGCTGGGGGCAGAGTAGTCGAACTCTTGTAAGGGTACGGCTTCACATATATCCTTTTTAATGGTCTCAAATTCCAGGTTCAATTCCAGCGTCCAACTGAAGGTGTTCTTTTCTTTCAAGAGCTGGTGCAGGCTGTGAATTTTGGTAGCGAAATTCTGGACAAATTTGCTGTAAAATTCCACTATCCCCAGAAATGAGCGGACTTCATCCTTGGTTCGTGGTCTGCGCACAGACCTGATGGCCTCTACATTTGCCTTCTTAGGGGAAATTCAGTTTTCACTGATCTCGTGCCCCAGGTACGTGACATTGCTAAGGCCGAACCTGCACTTCACCAGTCCTGCCATGAGGCCGTTCTCTGACAGTGTTCTTAACACCTCTCGAAGTTTGGCATCGTACTCCAGTTTGGTTTTCCCCATGACAAGTATATCATCCTGGAAGTATAAGACGATGTTGCTGTCTTTGAATAACTTGTGCATCAGTTTTTGAAATACCGACACGGCCGACGCCAGACCAAATGGCAGTCGCCGAAATCTGTAGCAGCTGAACGGGGTAATTAAGGAGGTCAACTTCCTGCACGAGGGGTGGAGCATGATTTGGTGGTACGCTGCTTTGAGATCTATTGTAGAGAACCACCTAATTCCTTTGGTCTGGGCCAACAATTTGTTGTTACGTGTCAATGGGAATTTGTCCACCAATATGTTTTTATTCAATTCTGGAAGGTCTATGCACAGACGCACCTTCCCATTCGGTTTCCGTGCCACGGCCAAGGGTGCCAACTATTTGGCGCTTTCGAGGGTTCTATAATGCCGTTGTCTTCCAGACGTTAAAACTCCAGCTGTACAGCTTCCCTACGTTGTGGCTGACCGGTACGGCACCATCTTTAAGCACTATCTTGTGTGTGAACTTGGACAGTTGGCCATTTGGCCATTTGGCCCGTCAAATGCATCAGGGAAGTCTTTTCGCAGGTTGATTATATCCGGTCCGGGAGGGTCGTCTGGCATAAGCACTTGGGTTTCTCCGCTGGGGTTAAGTTGGATGCCCAACGCTCCTTGGGCGGCCCATCCTAGACCGAGGGGCCTTTTTCTGCCACGTACAGTTTGCCTGTGGTTTCCCTCCCCTTGAATTCGAACTTTAGTTGTCTGAACCCTACCATGGGAATTCTCTCCCCTGTCTAAGTGACAGGCTGTATGTCTGTGGGGTGTAGGTGGCGGCCTATAGTGTCAGATAAATCACTGTCCCAGATCTCCTTTTGTATGATTGTGAACGGGGACCCTGAATCTGCCACTATGGTTATCTGGACTCCCCCAATGGTCAATAAACAGGATGGCTTTTTTCCTAGCATTGCAATCTATGCCCAACACTTGTTCCTCAATGCACAAAATACAATCATCGTCACCATCAGCCTCCCCCGTTTCGGGTTCTTAGTCATTCATGATGCATTTGACAGAGGCACTGCTGGGTCTCCGTCTGCAGACTTTGCCAAAATGCCCCACCACCCCGCAAAAGGAGCATTTTCACAAAAGGCAGGGCAACATTTGTCATTAGCCATGTGCGTGTGGCTGCCACACCTGTAGCAAGAACCCTTCTTTTCAGGAGGAGGTCTGGCGGGTCCTGCTGAGGTCCTTGTGGGTCGTCTGCTGTTTCTGTACCCTACCTTGGGGGTCGGTCTGTCACTGAAAACTTTTGTGTCGCTCACTTTGAATACTGTGGGTTGACTTTCGCTGTCCTTCGTAGCCGCTACCGCACATCTTTTGGACATTTCAATTTTTTTGACGATCGCTATGATCTTATGAAGTGGAGCTTCCCCACTCACCCACAACTTTTCTTGGACATTCGTGTTGACAGTGTGCATTATTAGCGGATCATGCACTAAATCATCATGAAGATGGCCAAATTTGCAGTTGACATAGTCTTCCACTGTCTCTGTGTCACTTTGTTTCTGCTGGAAAAAATTGTATCTGTCTTCTATGGCTGTGTAAATACCAGGTTGGTAGTGATTGTCTAAATCCTCCAACACGTGTTGGAACACGTATTCATCAGTTGCGCCTCTTGGTTTCTTAACCATGTACTCGTAGACCCTCAACCCTTTCGGGCCTAGATTGTGTAATAGTATTTTCTTTCTGCGTTTGCTGGAGAACGCTACTTCCCCTTCATCTTCTAGGTCTGACAAGTAGTTGAGAAAGTATCCTTTCCAATCAACCCGCTTCATGGCTGGCTCACCCGGTTTCGGGAGTAAAGACACCGGGTTTGTGAGGGAGAATGTTTGGGCACACATAGCGATGATCTGAGATGTACTCACAAGAGAGGATCAGCAACTGGGGGGTGCATAGGAAATTGCTGTAGACAGAGGCGGCAGTGAGTGTGGAGTGGTGCCTGGATGCTGCGCCAGCCTGTGAGTCACTGGAACGCTGGACGTATGCACCTCCCAGTTATATGATGCGCTGAAGGCGACCACGTGTAATGAGGCCTGTGTGCGTGTCCCTGTGATGCACGCATATAATGAGGCCTGTGTGTGTGTCCCTGTGATGCCATGCACAGGACATGCAGTTTCAGAAATCGGCGTAGAGGCTGGAGAGCATGCCACTTCGGTAGGTGTTGCTGTGCAGTGGCCCTGGGCTATCTATATGGGCCAATGGACATATGTGGTCACCACCCATGAGCATGCCTGCACATGGGCCTGTGATACATTCGCCAGCAGCTCCTTTTCAGGTCAGAGGGACATGGCGGTCTCGCGAGGGAGTGGAGGAAAGAGCGCGCAATATCAGTCACGCTAGTGGCGTACCTCACACTTGCTTGCACGGGAGGCTGGTTTCCGTTCTCTTCTGGAGGTGTGGCCGGGTATAGTTCTGGTCGGCAGGCCCAACAGCGCTGCTCTCTCTCTCTGTAACGTGGGTGCGTTGCACGCTCCCCACTGTGATTATGGATCGTATGGCGCATCAGCAGGCGGATGCATGGGGGTCCAATGCCGCTCGTCACCAGTCTGTAATGTATGCAGCGCCCCCTGCAAGGAGACACGGACACTGTAGGTGCAGGGTAAGTTCTGCTTTATTCTGGAGAGGTATATACAGCTTGTGCTCCACTGTGTGCCCCGTAAAAAACTGAGCGCGATCCCGCGCTATCCCATCAGGCACCACGCATGCGCACGTAGTTGCCTAACGACTAGACTGCGACACCACAGTAGCCACCTTTGGTCAGACTAGAAAACCTCTATCACAAGTTTTCCCCTCATACCACCATGCTATTGGGTGCTATGGGGAAGGTGTTTATTTTTCTTCCGAACCAAGAATAACAAGTTAGTTTGTCAGCTACATGCTATGTATGCGAAATATCATATATGGAGTAACTTTACTACCTATTAAACCATATAAAGGTGAGGGTTTTTTCATAGTACATGTTCTGGCATTAATTACTTACATGTACTGTCAGATATGTCAAATATGGAAAACAGACCACAAAGGAAAAGTGATTTTCTTAGAAATTCCAAATTTTGTCGAGTGGGCAAGCTGGGTATTGAACCCATTGTTTCCTGGTCTCACACTACACAATTCCGCTATTGGTATTTCTTTTCCATTAAAGACTAAAGGATTTATATCATTACACCGACGTCAATAAATACCTGTATCACAAGCTAAAGTAATCTGACACAAGAAGTCTTTAAGCGCAAAGATCAGTATGAGGGAAGGCATGGCACATTTTATTTCAGTATTATTCCCTTTCCATGACTTTACCTATATAACGAGTTCACGAGGGGCTCTGTACACCAATGAAGACAATTAGAAAAGTAGCAGAATAAAGAAGTCTAACCATCCCACAGGGTTTGTGGAAATCCTCTTCAAACAGAAGATCCAATTTTCACATAGACATTCTGTTTCTAAACTCAAGACAAAGTTAAATCAGTGCTGAACGCACAGTGAGTAGGGCATCCTGGTAAAGAATGGTGATGCACTGGGAAATTATTTGACACTTTAAACAAATCCATTCAATAATAAAAAGCATTTTTAAACCAAAAGCTTGATTTACATTTGCGTGCTGCTGTGCTCTATTGTGTCGCTCTCTTCTCAACACTATGAGCTCACTTGCTGCTAAGTACAAGAGTCCTCTGTGATGTGTGCTCTTGATGGCTCCGAGCGGGGAGAGTGATTGTAGCCTGAACAGCCATGGTAGGCGTGAGGAGATTAAGTGGTTCACCCAGAATAACAGGATGCTGAGCTGATGCCAAGACTCAAACCTGGTTCCCCGGTTCCGAAGGCAGCAGCTCTAGCCATTAGGCCACATCCTATCCCCACTTTCATTGTTAGTAGTTGGTTCTGTTTTAGGCGGCGCTAACAGGAGAAATGGGCAGGTGCAAACTGCCTCCTGACAAGAGCCCCAGCACCTATTAGTTTACAAATTAACCACTGGCTACATTGTATGACCTTTGAATTGGTGCTGTCATAGGAAGTGACACATCTAACTTTTGGTTACTTGCAACACACACAGAGGCTGGAAAATCTCTACAGATACAAAAGAAGTACCCTATAAACAGAAATACTTCAAATCCTATTGAAAATGCAGCTGCAAACAATGTTTCAGGTAGTATCTTCATATATATATAGAATTAAGATAATGTAGCATTGATTGAGAAGCTATCAAATAGTGTACAGCAATGGAGAATACACTAGGGGGGCATGGCCTGGGAGCACCAACATGGCAGCCGCATAATAGACAGGCTTCGTCCCTGTCCCAAAATTATCCTGCATTTATAGGACGCGGGCGACTCTGTGGCTCACCGAAGGGGTGGAAATTAAATAACTGCACACCGGCAAGTGAAAAATCAAAAAAGGAAGTTCCTGGCGCCGGGGGCTCCGCGGAGATGCGGCGTGTGCAGGCAGTGGGCCATAGGCCCTGAACTATCGGAGTCACTGGAGGAGGGAAGTGCCCCTGAAGGGCCCCAACCGGAACACATCGGAGCGGCGCTGGGCAGAGACAATCCCCAACACAAAAAAACGGAAGGTGAGGCAAAAACCCTGAGAGTGGGGCGGCTTGGGAAGATTAAGGAGATTTAGGAAGACAGCAAGACACTCTCGGTGTGACGCAGGTCTTCAGAGCCGGACCGAGTGGGAAGTCCAGGCCGAATGTCATCAGGCAGAGAATGAAACCGGTTGCCTCCCTCTGATAAGTGAGATAATGCCTGGGAAAGTGAAAGGGGACTAGATAAGGGGGGAAGGCACGGGGAGCGAAGCACCCTAAGGAGGCAGCAGTGGTAAAAGAAGGCAGAAGGAGGGGAACACTCACCCTCGGGAGACGCAGGTCCTCGGATCTGGTCCCGGGAGAAAATCCCGGCCTAGTGTCACCGGGCAGCGGTGCGCTGGCAGTACGGGGTCCTCGCTGGCCTGGATGTAGGAGCCGGAGGTGAAGCGACACCAATCGGAGGGAGTTTGGTTCCCTGGGCCAAGCTTCTGCCTTAGAGGGGCTGGCGGAGACAAGTCGAGTGCGCGGCCTGAGGGAGGAAGAGAAACTGCATGGAGAACGGAACCAACTGCCCACCCTGAAGAGAGATGGGAAGAAGAGACCTAGAGTAGCAGGGAAGAGGCCGCTAAACACATACCCAAACAACTCCCAGAGGGCCTGCAGCTAGGGAGATAAGCCCGAAAGGACTGGGCGAAAATGGAAGACCCCATAACAGTAGAGAGGAACTGCAGTGAATCTCATGTGGCACACAGCAGGGGTGGCCACCTGACTGCACCCGGACAGGGAATCGATGATACAGCGCTACACAACGAGGTTGAGGCGAGGAGTACTGAGCCCCGCCGGGAGACAGGCAGGCCTCAGCTGGGACCACAAACACCTCATCGCCCCTCAAGTGTGCAGGTGAGCCAGGCCCATGGCTAACCAGGCAACACTGGATTAGGAAAAAGAAAGAAGGGGTCTGCTCATGTTGTTACAACACCGGCAAGCAAAGTGTCCCAAAGTCAGGGCGGGGAGGACGTTCAAAGCTAGTAATATCGAGAGAAATATTAGTGCCATACAGGTGGAGGTGAGAACGGAGAAACACACAATCCAAGGCTAATCCTGACCAAGAAATCATAGTGACCTAGGTGGTCAAATACCTTTGGGAGGCTCCAGCGAAGTGCTAACTAGTCCCCAACAGATTCAGGTACATGCAGATAGAACAGCTGGGATTGTGAATACTTGCAATTTCCGCATAGCGCCAGAACAGGAATAACGGAGGGCAAGATAACACGATTGAATAGCAAACCCGGGAAAACTCAGCCCAACACATGCAAACCTTCCCCACTACACACTAAACATGATAGTGGAGAGCCTGAGGACAAAGAAACAACTCTGCACCTCCAATTAGACAAGATACTAGCGGCGATAGCGGACAAAAAACAGCATTGCAGCAGGACATAGGGGCAGTGTCCGTGGGACTAGGATTGCTGCAGGCGGAACACCGTAAATTGGCAGGCAGGGTTAAAGAAGTCGAAAACTCTGTCACCAAACGTATACCTGAACACAAACAGGGTGCCTCGTGGCAGGATGACCTCACTTTAAGAGTAGCATAGTTGGAACGGTGGGCTGAAGATGCTGAAGGGCGAAATAGACGTAACAACATTAGGATTGTGCGAATCCCTGAAGTTACGGAGGGCACGGACATGCTGTTGTTCCTAGAAAAATGGCATAGACTAGAATTGCTGCCTGTCTCAGTATCCAAATTTTCACATGAGTCCCTGGGGGGGCGCCTGCACCGAGGAGGACCCCTGGGCCTGTGATTGGTAAACTCCTACATTACAGGGACAGAGTCGCTATACTGCAGCAATCACAGACGCATGGCCCATATATCATGGGCAACAGTAAAGTACTAATGTTCCCGGATTTTACTGCCAGAGTACAGGCGCAGCGAGCATCCTTAATAGAGGCCAAGAATGCCCTCAGAGAGGCAGACCTGCAGTATTCACTGGTGTTTCCAGCAAAACTCCGGATCATCCTAGATGGCACCACGCATTTCTGTAAAACACCTGCAGAGACATGGTCCGGGCTGGAGGCATACGGAAAAGGCACACCTCTGCCCAAATCACAATCGGGCCCCCAAGGTGAGAAACTCGTAGCCAGAACCAGACAACGTTGCCCCAAGAAATCGAAAGCACTGCAGAAACCTACAACATCTCAGACGCAACAAGAATAGGAAGCTGCATTACAGGCGGTAGCACGACGGATGACACCCCATAAATTAGATAAAAACATAGATTCTTCCTCAGAACATCTAGCCCAGTCATCAAACGCGGAAGATAACACAGGCATTGACTCAGACCTACCGTAAGTAACCCCACGAACAGCTGATGAACTTATTTAATATTATGGAAAAATAGACAACAGATGGGGAAGAGTAGCTGAGATCTGAGGACAGGGTATGACATGTCCCCTGGAAGTGGGCACAGATCGTCCCTCGCACAGCATGTGGAACTGGATGGAACTAACGCCCTTTTGGAAGTTACTTGACTTCTCCCCCCCCTCCAGAGTGAACCGCCACAGGAACCGACTGCGGCGTTCTAACTGAAGTGATGTTCATTTACAGGTTTGGGCCGCTGGCCATTGCCAGTCCACTCGAGGGAAAGGGAGTTGTAAATTTCGGTTTGTTGTCTTACTTCATGGGGTCCACTGCATATATCGAAAGTGAGGGCTGGATGTGTCAAGGAGGGAGGGGAGGAGGGAGAGGTATGCTGATGTGGAACACGGCTAATAACCATAACAAAGCTGAAGAGTTTAAACTGCTAACTTGGAATATTCGGGACATGGGCTCTATGCGACAACATTTTCAGCTTACACTAGAGTGGTACTTGTATGGTTCAAACCTGCCACCCCTTTCCACGCAACATACGAGATCATTGACCCAGATGGTAGATATGTGCTAGTGAAGGGCAGATTGAAGGGGAGAGAAATAACGCAGGGAAGTATTTATGCCCCCACCCAGGATTAAGTTCCTTTTCTGCTGCAAATCTCCAAGGCACTGTCAGAAGTGGCTTCTGGTGACCTGATTCTAGGGGGAGACTATAATTGTGTGTTTGATTTGGAAATGGATAGATCCAGCCCTGCTTATGGGGTACTGCAGAAGCCTCAACAGCTAAAGCCTGCAGGAATGGATCACCGAGTGGAAGCTTCTGGATATCTGGAGGCTACAAAACAAACTGAAGAGGGAATACTCATTGTACACCCCGCTTTACGGCCTGCACACCAGACTAGATATGTTTCTCTGCTCCAGTAGGCTGGCACCCGCACTGGCAAAGACAGAATACCTGGGACGATCCATCTATGACCACAGCCCTCTCCTCCTAAGATTTACTTCAATCCCCGAAAGGGCCCCAATTCCACTGTGATGATTAGATCCCAATTTACTCGAAGATGACTGCTTCAGACAACAGCTGTCAGGGGCAATTTCAGCTTATTTTAAAATAAACCAGGGAACGTCAGGCTCCACTTTGGTGGAATGGGATGCCTTCAAGCTGTTGGTTAGAGGACAATGCATGGGACAAACAGAGGGTGCCAGAAGGGAGATTAACAAAGAACGCAGGTCCTTAGAGGCCCAAATATTGACACTATTTATTTATTTATTTATTTATTTATTTATAGTGTTTTATATAGCGCGAACAAGACCCGTGGGTATCAGAGCGCTTAACATAGACGATTACAGATTGACATTATAGTAGCAATTATAACAACAAAAACAAAACAAATGAGGTAGATGATGATATACTATCTAGGGCGATTTAGATAAATAAATTCTTAACGCCTGTGCCATTAGCATTAAGAGGTGCATACCGTAAAACTTGAGTCATAGTCAAATATTTGGCTCGGTGAGGTAGGGTTACATAGTATTATAAGTACAATTATCTAAGTAGTTAGCACTGAGAGTAGAGATAGTTTAGATAGTAGCGAGGATCGTAACGATAAACAAAGTAAGGTGTAGGTAGTATCTTTCAGGTGGGAGATACAGTGTAGAGATCATATAAATATGAGGTAGCAGTAAGGTGTACAGCCGGTGTTTGACACTAGACAGAGAAGTGGGGAAAGGGGTAGAAGTCCACAAACGCCTATCAGATGAAAAGAGCACATAGAACAAAACCTGGGAACAGTTAAGACTCTTAGATGACTGAACATACCAAGAGAGACAACAAGTAGATGGTGGAAAAGCGGAAAATTACTAGCCTTGCTAAGTCGCCCGGAAGGCAGCGGGTCCCTGATACGTAGTATATTAGACCCTTTGGGACAGACGATTTTTTTCTCCTAAAGTTATAAATGACAGATTCTGGGAATACTATGTGAAACTATACGGGAAGCCAGTTGAGGTGCAAGTATAAAAGATAGTGGCATATCTGGAGAGCCTGGGATTGCAAGACCTAGATCAGGCCATGAGGCACAGGGTCAGACTGATTTGCATATAGCCATGTCTAAACTGGGGTGGCAGAGTGGGCTAAAGAACGGTGATGGATCAAACCCATATCTTTTCACTGGGTGTGAGTGTTTGATTGGTTCAGATGCTCCGTCCATCACCACCCCCTTTTCTACCGCTTTTGGCCGCCATGACTGTGGCAGGGTAGGCTCAGGCGTGAGTCCTTTGCTCACTTTGCCACTGGATTCAAGTAAGCCGGGCTGAAGACGGCTGGAATGCCAGAAACCGGTCCTCAGAAGCTTGTTTCCGGTCCAGGGAAGGCATGGCTTGGCAGTTCGGGCTGGACTGTTCCCATGAGGCACAGGGTCAGACTGATTTGCATATAGCCATGTCTGAACTGGGGTGGCAGAGTGGGCTAAAGAACGGTGATGGATCAAACCCAGATCTGTTGACTGGGTGTGAGTGTTTGATTGGTTCAGATGCTCTGTCCATCATCACCCCCTTTTGTACAGGAACTTAGAGCAGCCATTAAAGAAATGGCCAGAGGGAAGAATCCAGGGCTGGATGGTCACCCGGCTGAATTTTATTACACTTATGTAAATTTTCTGGCCCAGAGACTGGAAAAAACGTATGCAGATGCATTACAGGTGGATCACCTCCCGGCCTCCTCCACAGGGGCGCTTGTGGTTCCACTGCACAAATCCAAATCAGATTCATTAGTCACGGTGGACTTCCGTCCTCTGTCAATGCTGAATCTCTATTTTAAAATACTTAGTAAAGTGTTAGCAACAAGACTCCTGCCGCAAATGCAGCGACTGGTCCATACAGACCAAAACGGGTTCATCACGACACGCTCGACCTCAAACAACATGAGGAGGCTGTATCATATATTATTTCATAAAGATATGGCGAAGTTACCCGATGCCGTAGTGATGACAGTAGACTTGGAAAGGTTATTTGATTCTTCACGATGGGACTTTCTGCTAGAGGTGATGAAATGAAACGCTCTCCCCACCAGCCTACGACCGACCCAGGACCTGCTGGCCTTCAGAAGACTCCTCAAAACCTGGCTCTTCAATCAGTAGCGGCGCCCCCCCCACCCCCCCCCCCCCAGCGCCTTGAGATCCTCACGGGTATGTAGCGTGCTTTATAAATGCAGTGATTGATTGATTGATTGATTGAAATGAATGGGTCTAGGAGATGAGTGGCTGCGGTAGGTCTGCTTGCTGTACTCAGACCTAAAGGCCAGGGTGCGCACGGGCAGAGTAGTGTCTGCACCCTATTCAATATATAGAGGAACCCAACAAGGCTGTCCACTGTCACCGCTGCTCTTTGCACTGGCGATGGAACAGCTGGCAGAATGCTTTAGGCGGGAAGGCAGGGACCATGGGATAATGCTTGAAGGAAAAGAACATATAATATCATTATATGCAGACGACGTCTTACTATACGTACGGGATGGAACACAGGGTATAGTGAAAGTGATGCATGTCTTGGAGGAATTCATGGAGCTGTCAGGACTACGAGTTAACACCCGGAAGACTCACATACTTCCAGGGAGACCTACACTGGTCAGAATACTGGACTTCCCAGTGGGACCCATGTGGACCACAAGCTCCTTCAAATACCTAGGCATACAGGTGTTCCATAAGCAAATAGATCTACAAGAGGGGTACCTGGGCAGGGCCCTAAGAGCACTAATGGCGAATGTGTCCTCCTGGCGTTCCCTTAAACTCTTGGTCATGGCCAGAATAGCACTCTCCAAAATGGTGGTGTTGCCTAGGCTACTGTATTACTTTGTCAACCTCCCAGTGGTGATCCTGAAGAAGTGGTTCCGAGACATGAACACCTTGCTGAGCAAACTGGTGTGAGATGGAGGACATCATAGGGTATCCCTAAAAATATTAAGACAACTCTTAACAGGAGGGGGGATGGGCGCACCAGACTTTGAAGTGTACTATCTAGCTGCACAGCCTCAATGGCTAGAAAGGAAGGGGTTAGAGACACTAGCACTGCCAGAACAAGTCTACTGGGGAACGTTGCTCACCAGGATGTTAAATTTTAAGCACAAGATTAAAAACATGGGAGTATTACTCAAAGTAGCATTGGCATGCTGGGATATTTGTACAAAGAGAGCAGCGGGACACCGCTATACACACCAGACCTACCAATAATAGGACTACTACAGATGGGGGTTGGCCCCCCTTCACTTATAACCAGTTGCGGGGATGGGAGGAGGCAGGAGTGATCACAGCCCGGGACTGTTATAAGGATGGAGCATTACACCCACTAGCGGAATTCCTGGAATACCTCGAGATAGCCCCAGGACAGTTCCAAACTATCATAAGGTCCGGGGGACACTAGTCATAGTATGGGGTGGACACACACACAAACCCACCGCGCATACAGCCCTCCAGGCAGTGGTGACACTGGGATCTGCCAGACACCTGGTGAAATGGCTGTATGTTGCGATAGTGGACATGACGGAGGTGCCCTTGTTTCGCTTACAGGAGAAATGAGAGGACTTGGTGGGAAGGCCACTGACTGGGATGGAATGGAAGAAAGGGAGCCGTAAAAAGATATCGAGAAATACCAATTTTAAACTCATACAGTTAAATACACTTCACATGACCTACCTCACTCCTCACAGACTGAATGTCATGTATGAGAAAGATGATCTGTTTTGCACACATGATATGGAACTGCCCGGTACTTCAGATGTACTGGATAACGATTGTAGAGACCATAAACGGAGTTCAGGCATGCACAATGAAATGCTGCCAGGACGTTTGCCTGCTCAGGCTATTCCTTAGACCTAAAGCCAAAAGAATAGGGCACAAGTTTGCAGACCTAGCCTTGCTACTTGAGAAGTGGCGAATTGCCCTCAGATGGAGAACCAACGTGAGCCCAAAAAATACTGACAGGGAAAGTGATGTGTCAATTTGGGCCAGGACAGAGGAAAGAGCTCTGACACAAAACGAAAAATTTACCAAAACGAGCAAACCCCTGGTTGAACCATGGGCGGAAATAGTAAGGGCATGGGAAACGTGTAGATCAGGGGAGGTGGAACCCCATACAGAAGACCCTCTGCCTGAGATAAAGAGAGAGGCTAATGCTAGTCAAGCACCAGCCAAGCAGTTATGTTAATTTCGATTTATATAGCGCCAAATCACCGACAGGTCTCTTAGCGCTTGCTTTGGGAACCCGTCCTGGCTTTCCCTGCGAGATTACCCCTACTGGGCATCCCCAAGGTGAAGACCAGGCATCCCGCCGTGGGGGGCCGTGGTGGAGATTAAGCAAGCTATTGCCCAGAGCTGCAGAGTGTGAACCCATGATTCGAGTAGGCACCGAGGCGAGAATTATCAAGTCCGTGGAAAATTTGGGCTCAAGGCCCTGTCGCGTCGGGAATTGAACCCTGGTCCCGGGTCTGACCTCTGCATCAGGGTCTGCCTCCTCTAACCAGTGAGCCACACTTCTCCTTGTCAGATACACAACATATCATGTAGACAGCGTGAATAAGCAACATAGTTAACCACATGAAAAAGAGGTCTCCCACGTCCCCACATCCCCTTGAATCCATGACTTATGAATGGGCTACACCCACAAACAAAACAAGAATATGCAGATTGACTGTGTGTGGACCCCAGGTAGACTAAGTTCGTTTTTCTTTGTTCACTGAGTTACTAGAAGATTACAATGCATAGATGACATACTCCCTACACGAATCATTAATACAGCAGGAACATGACATCAAATACTAGAGAAAGGAAACACAATTGTCAGACATGTAAAATTCTCAAGGAAACAAACATGGAAATGTAAATGACTAATTCTATGCCTTCTGCTGTTCTACTCCTATACCCTCCTTTTGTACAATATACCATACTGAATGAATAATTAATGCAACTAATATAAATTGTGGATTGTAAGGAATCAAATACTAAAATGCCAATAGAAATGAAATTTAAAAAAAAACAATGGAGAATACACTAGTCAAGTTGAAATCAGCCATTATCAATATCAAATAACATAAAATACTAAGGTTGATAGGCCTATAATGTTCAAAGCAAGTTCACCTAATCATTTGTTTTAAAAACTAAGAGTACCATGTAATTAAATCTAACTCTTGGAATGTAGATAATAGTGCTAGTGAATGTCGTTCAAGTTCTCCCACCAACCATCCTTTCCATGACATGGTATACATACTTCTAAACCTGTGGAGCCATTGAACCTTTACAGATTTACTATCAATAATTTCTTCTACAGAAAACATGCACATCACTGGTACAGTACACTTGTTTTGATCAATATATCTGCATTCGTAATTTAGTGTTAAGTGCATTTGGGCAGATTTTACTCATATGGACGAAGATACTAGTTGTCATGTTGATACTGCATTACTGATAAGAAAGCAAGGGCTTGGCTACAGGAAATCAAGGTGGCTAACAGTGCTTTGTAATACTGGTTTCATATTACTACACATAACAAGCTGATGTGATGAAGCTGCATATCCACTGTAACAATAAGAAATGAAATGGACAGCAAGTTGGTGCTTTGACAATAGTGCTTAGAAGCGTGGTGGTTGCTCTCTTCTTGCCCCTGTATACGCTACTGAGATCACTAGCAGATATCTTAGGTTGCATACGCCTCAAGGGAAATCAATGCTACTTGAGGAGTAACTGTTGTTTGCTGGCAAAGTTCAAGTCTGCTTCTCTGAGACTTCTTCTCTGAAAAAAAGGAAAGGGCCAGCTCAATTTTTAAGAGGATACCACGAAATGGCGCATGTCGGCAAATCTGTCAATGGCTTTATTCAAATTTAGCTGCTTAGGTTCTCAAGCCATTATCATTAAATCACTGAGTCTTTTGTTTCCACATTTATTGCACAAATATATTTTTACCCTTTTCATTCAGGAGAAGACTCTCTAATTGTAGCAGTAGTAATAGGTAATGTTAGAACTAGATGTAAAAGATCCAAAACCTGAGGAAGCGCTCCTAGTAGACACATGAGATACTGCCTGACAAAGTGAATACCTAGTACATTCTTGTATAAAAAATACGATTTTGCAGTTATCAGTTCAGATTGTAGAAGACTTCGATCTACTGCAGCCTCTGAATATTTGTCAACAATAACTAGTACAGAGAAAAAGTCCAGAAATGTGCAACTTTTGGACTAAACATTCTGCCATGAGGCCTATGTTATCTTTAAATTAGGCATCAAACTCATTACATATCTATTTAAAGTAGAGAAATACAATTCCTGCTTTAAGGACTCAGACAGTGGACTTTAACATTCTGAGACATCAAAATCACTTAATCTTTTCCCTACAGAGGTACTGAGAACATCATCTGTCAGTTTGTTACTCAATTTATGGTGTCTCAAAGGTGGAGCACTTGAATTGGTTTTTTTCTTGGTTCTCAATTGCAAACTCCTATGCGAAATCCTTAGCCTGACTTAACAATTCGGTCCACTAACTGTCTTGATGGAGTTTCACTAAATCACTTCTTGTTGACTTAAATAGATCACATGCTCTCTGCAAGTCAAGGTCTTTGCTCTATAGTACTTGGTATAGACTGTGCATCTTTCGGCGAATGAAATTCCATACACTTGAATGTAAGCAAGAAACAAATGTTTTAAATGTTCTTAAGAAGTCCTTTGGCTTCTGAATTAGCCTCCTTGTCACATTGTTGTGATTCTATTACATGAATAGCAACACTAATAGACTCAAATTGCATCAGTACTTTCCTAACACAGGAGTGCCAGTAAACCCACCTCTTACCTGGGAGTCTTTCTATCTCTATTAGATATAGATTACTCTCTTTCTGAGCTTTCACAAAGAGCGTATGCCTTGGTGAACTTTGTGAAAGAAAAACATAAACTGCTTGCAATGTTGAGAAAAAGTGTTTTACTGGCTGCATGTTAGTTACTGTTTTCTCTAACGCAAGGTTTAGGCGATGGGCATGGCAGTGTATATAAATTTCTTGTGATCCAATCTCCCTTATTTTTGCTTGGACACCACTAAAAGAGCCACTCATTATGGATACTCCATCGTAGCACTGTGCAACACAGTTGAGCTTTCTGTACTGCTTCAACAAGGGCTGAGGCAAGGCTGGAGGCATCTAACTTCTCCATATGGTAACACCCTAGTGCATTCTCCTGAATATTTCCATCACCATCAACCAAGCAGATAATAAAACTCAGCTGCTCATTATGTAAGACATCTGTGGTTTCATCAACTAGCACCACAAAATATTTTGACTCTTTTTGACAATATACTCATGGACAAGCGCTTGCAAAAAACAACAAGTGATGGACTGAATGTGGATCAATGTCACACACTCCCCCAGTCAAAAGATCTGGGCCCAAATCCATCGTTTTTTTGCACTCCACACCACCCTGGGTCAGATAATGGCTTTATGCAAATCAGCTCTGACCCTGTTGCCCCATGGGAACAGTCCAGTCCGAACTACAACAGCCATATCTTTCCCAGACCGGAATCAAGCATCCGAGGACCGGACCGGTTTCGAGGTAACACCTCTCTTCAGCCCGGCTAGCTTGACTCCAAGTGGTGTGGAGTGCCTGGGACCCACGTCTGGGCATCCCCAGCGCACTTAGGGCGGCAATTGCAAAAAACAACAAGTGATGGACTGAATGTGGATCAATGTCACACACTCCCCCAGTCAAAAGATCTGGGCCCAAATCCATCGTTTTTTTGCACTCCACACCACCCTGGGTCAGATAATGGCTTTATGCAAATCAGCTCTGACCCTGTTGCCCCATGGGAACAGTCCAGTCCGAACTACAACAGCCATATCTTTCCCAGACCGGAATCAAGCATCCGAGGACCGGACCGGTTTCGAGGTAACACCTCTCTTCAGCCCGGCTAGCTTGACTCCAAGAGGTGTGGAGTGCCTGGGACCCACGTCTGGGCATCCCCAGCGCACTTAGGGCGGCAATTGCAAAAAACAACAAGTGATGGACTGAATGTGGATCAATGTCACACACTCCCCCAGTCAAAAGATCTGGGCCCAAATCCATCGTTTTTTTGCACTCCACACCACCCTGGGTCAGATAATGGCTTTATGCAAATCAGCTCTGACCCTGTTGCCCCATGGGAACAGTCCAGTCCGAACTACAACAGCCATATCTTTCCCAGACCGGAATCAAGCATCCGAGGACCGGACCGGTTTCAAGGTAACACCTCTCTTCAGCCCGGCTAGCTTGACTCCAAGTGGTGTGGAGTGCCTGGGACCCACGTCTGGGCATCCCCAGCGCACTTAGGGCGGCAATTGCAAAAAACAACAAGTGATGGACTGAATGTGGATCAATGTCACACACTCCCCCAGTCAAAAGATCTGGGCCCAAATCCATCGTTTTTTTGCACTCCACACCACCCTGGGTCAGATAATGGCTTTATGCAAATCAGCTCTGACCCTGTTGCCCCATGGGAACAGTCCAGTCCGAACTACAACAGCCATATCTTTCCCAGACCGGATTCAAGCATCCGAGGACCGGACCGGTTTCGAGGTAACACCTCTCTTCAGCCCGGCTAGCTTGACTCCAAGTGGTGTGGAGTGCCTGGGACCCACGTCTGGGCATCCCCAGCGCACCTAGGGCGGCAATTGCAAAAAACAACAAGTGATGGACTGAATGTGGATCAATGTCACACACTCCCCCAGTCAAAAGATCTGGGCCCAAATCCATCGTTTTTTTGCACTCCACACCACCCTGGGTCAGATAATGGCTTTATGCAAATCAGCTCTGACCCTGTTGCCCCATGGGAACAGTCCAGTCCGAACTACAACAGCCATATCTTTCCCAGACCGGAATCAAGCATCCGAGGACCGGACCGGTTTCGAGGTAACACCTCTCTTCAGCCCGGCTAGCTTGACTCCAAGTGGTGTGGAGTGCCTGGGACCCACGTCCGGTCCGGTCCTCGGATGCTTGATTCCGTTCTGGGAAGGACATGGCTTTTGTAGTTCGGACTGGACTGTTCCCATGGGGCAACAGGGTCAGAGCTGATTTGCATATCGCCATTGTCTAACCCAGGGTGGTGTGGAGTGCAAAAAAACGATGGATTTGGGCCCAGATCTTTTGACTGGGGGAGTGTGTGACATTGATCCACATTCAGTCCATCACTTGTTGTTTTTGCAATGGACAAGCGCTGCCAGCACAAATATCATGTCATTTGGTGATTTGGAGAGGTATAGTGCCCATACCTCCTTGACATTTGTTCTTTTAACCTCTCATCTTCATCAGAAATCATCTCTACCAATTCAATGAAATGCCCCCTATTGTGAGATTGCTTAGTTTAATCTGTGGCATGGAATACAAGCCCTTGACAACACAAGAAAGTTACTACCTTAAGCAGCTGCTCCACATGTTTTGAATTCTCCTCAAATTCCTGCTTTGGACCTCTACTATTAAGGAAGAAACTGACTGCTGATGGTTTGTAGGCAACTGTAATCATTTGAAGTTAGTCCCAGCAATAACTGACTATTTATGCTTCTCTATCTGTGAATGTTTGAACAAAGAATTTGTAGGCTTTTCCCACTTACTAAAGCCAATATCAACTAATGCAACATTGCCAGATTCACATCCTTCTCCTCCCACAGAACAAGCTCTAAAATGCCTGCATGTAACACAATAAACAGCCTCTTTAAGGACTGAATAGTCTACCCGAGAATGGGTTTTGTAATCTCCATGAAACCTACGGCATACAGTTAAGGGGAAGGTTTGAAGTTTTGGTTGCACTGGGACGCTATAATGATCTTGTGACAACTTGTCAAGAATTCACTTGCCGGGTGGGATTTTGATGTTAGCCTCTATTATGTCACTTCTCAAAAAAGAGCTGGCTGTATTGTCATCACAGGATGGTGAACAGTCAACATGGCCAGCCAGGGAAGTACTGTCATCTAAGCTGCCAACATAGGAATCTTCAACCTCAGTGCGAAATTAACACTCAGCACTGTCAGCATGTGAAGAAATACCAGTAATGTAAACAATGGCAGAGCTATCATCAGCACAAGGAGAAGCAGCTGAAATGGCAGCAGATGGTGTTTCAGGGATGTCATAAAAACGTGAGCATATGCCTTCACTGCTCGACAGAGCAGCACCAGACAGCTCTTTAGTTCTCTTGCCTTCATTAGATCCTGTAGGAGGGTCTTCAGCACTCCTTTTTTTAGTGTACATATCCAATATTGATCTTTGTTTTGTATCTTTGGGTTTTGTAGTAGGGAAATACATTTTTCTGTGTTCCTTTGTTTCCAGGTGAACTCAGCAATTCCACTGCTGTAGTGGCAAACATACAGGGTTAGGGCATGGCATGGTACACTGCACATAACAGTGAGAAAACATCAGACACCAGACAGTGAGGAAACATTGAACCACGCAGGGCACGAGGGATGGGACAAGTTCATGGACTCGGACAACAGAGGGCACGGAGGCAGTGGGTAGGGGCAGCAAGTTAAGTGTGCAGGGCAGGCCGGAAGGCCCTCACAGGGCTGGACGTGGTAGAAGGGGTATGGATCTTGGAAGGTAGGGTCCTTTGCAATTGTCCACATAGCTCATTACTTAAAATGTCTCTAGCTATTTTCTTATTCTGGAAGGCTGGAAAGTGAGGAAAGTGGCCCGGATGCAATACCTGCGGAGATGTATACATTATTAATGGAGAAGATAGTTTCAGAACTGGAATCTGGAATCACTGTTTAACTCAATATACAAGGGGGGAGCACAGATTGCAAATTCTTGGAATGAGGCCACAATTGTTCTTGTCTTAAAACCTGCAGAGGATCCTAGGAAGGCAGAATCATATCGGCCAATCTCACTGCTAAACGCAAATTATAAAATATGTGCATGTATTTTTGCAGGGAGACTGGCTAAGTTATCCCCCCAGTTCATTAGGGCAGATCAGAAAGGATTTGTCTCAAAGAGGTAAATCCAAGAACTTACAGAGCAGTTGATAGGTACTATTGATCTTGCCACCGCTCGTTCGATTCCCCTGGCAGTGGTTACAATAGATGAGGCCAAGGCGCTTGATCGGGTATTTTGGGCATACCTGTTGGCAGTACTGGATTCGATGGGATTTAGTGTTGGTTTTATCTCTGTACTCTGTACTTCAGAAGCTTTATGAACACTCTTTGGTTGAAATCCTCCTTAATGGTTCCCTGACTAGGAGTTTCAGCATTCAAAGGGGAACTAGGTAGGGCTGTCGCCCCTGCTGTTCGATATCTATATTGAACCATTAGCACAACTCCTATGGAAAGATAACAGGTTGTCCCTCTTTATTCACTCCCCTCCGGCAGTAAAATCACGTTATATATGCCAATGGCTAGTGTCTGCCCGTGTCCAAAAGGCCACCCAAGCTGTAGAGGCTATTTTCCGTTTTTCCAGTAAACTGGGTCAGAAGCCGGTTGCAGAATTAATATCCCTATATAAAGCAAAATGCATCCCAGTTGCAACATACGGTGCGGGTGTGTGGGGAACGCAATGCTGCAACAAAATTCAAATTATGGAAAATAAGTTCATCAAACGGCTCCTATGTGTGTCAACAGGCACCTCTAACATTTTTTGCCACACTGAGGTGGGTCTTGAATCTGTGAGTGATATCATCCATGTCTCCCCTTTACTGCTTTGGAGTAAGGTTTGGAGCTCAGATGATTTGAAACTCACAAAGGCAATATTACAAGACTGCCTCAAGCTTGAGTATTTTCAGAAGATCCCTTGGCTATCATATGTTAGAGAAACCCTTTTTAGGATAGGTTTGGGTCATATCTTTACGAATACTGAGTCCGTTGGAAATGAGACAAAGTTATTAATTAAAGAGGCGTATCGCACCAGGTTAGGTGTTCTGAGAAACAGTGAGAGTGCGGTTTACTACAAGGGAAGGTTGCAGCATCAACCTTACCTTTCATATATAGGACATACACAATGGCGCTTTTACTTGACTAGGTTCCGCCTTAATACACTGCATTTCTTATTTGCTTATCCAAAGCAAGTGGGATGGTGTGAGAGTTAACCCCCTGTGCCTTCAACAACAAAGTTTCTCAAAACACTGTCCATCTTGTACTATTTTGCACTCTGTACAAAGATTCAAGAAACCGTTTTATCAGGCCGGTTTTGTTATCCCTTGGAACCCGCTATTATAAAGAGGGATATGACCATTTACTCTCACTATCAACCCCAGCAATATGCAATGCCGTGCTTAATTTTATTAGAGTGGCACTCACTATCAGAAACCGATATTGATTATCATCATGGCACGCAAGTTGATTTATAAAAAACATTGTATAGATTAGCACTGATATGAATTGCATATGTACTGACTACAATTTTATGTGTTTTTATACATGTGATTCTTTTTGTATCTGTCAATTATTTAGTGGTAATATAATAATGATCAAGGATGTAAACATAATGGTATCATGTTTTTAAACTGTGTAAATGTTTGAACTTTTATGATTTGTTTCTACGAATTGAAATAAAGTTATTATGATACTGATATGACTTGATAATTTACACATAAGACCCTGCACAAACTATACCTAGAGTGGAGAAGTTGATGGCGGAGTTTGGGTCCATGTCTAGGTATTTGGTAAATAATTCTAAGACGGAGGTGATGTGTTGGAAGATAGAGGATTGGAGGGGGAAAGTGTATGCAGAGATGAAATACCTAGGGATAGTAATTGTTAATTAGATATATGAAATTCCACTGCATAATCTGAAAAGGGTGGCTAAGGAGGTGGACATAATACTATCCAGATGGAAGAACTTGCCTTTGACTATGTATGGGCGATTTAATCCTATAAAGATGCCAATTCTCCCTAAACTGATGTATCTATTCAACTGTATCCCCCTCACGTTTCCAAGTTCAGTTATTTGTAAAATCCAGGGGAAAATAACCAGTTTTATGTGGGCCTCCTGTGGAGCAAGGTTGGCATGTAAAAAGTTGAGGCATGGGCTTGAAAAGGGTGATTTAAATCTATAATTCTATACTGCATAGCATTGCAATTTAAACACATTTGGATGCTATTGGGAAAGCCAAATGCAACAACATGGGGAATGCTTTTGGGGAAGAAGATCAGGGAGTTTGGAACAGTTGGTTTTTATATAAGTTTGGGGCTCGGAAATATTTTAAAAAGGTATTCCTGAAGGTCCTAAAGGCAGCTTTAAACCCTTTGCCCTGGGTGAGAAAGGCGCTTAGCATTGGATAATATTCTGACTTTGCACCAATCTGGGAATCTCCTGGCACTCAAGAATGGATGTATGATGGTACAACGCGTACCGTTTCAACGCGTGCCTTTACAACATGTCTTTAACAACGCAAGTCGTTACAACGACTTGCGTTGTTGGGCGTGGATAGTGAATAGTATAATTTACTATTCTAACACCAGTCCCCGTGGATAGTGGGGAAGGTGTTGGAATAGTAAATATACTATTCTTTAACCTTTAGCGCCCTCCAGCGCAAGCCGTGGTTACGACTTGCGTTGTAAAGGACGCGTCGTAAAAGCATTGCGGGGTAACATCCGCGTTGAAAAGGATGTTCCCCCTCAAGAATGTATGAAGGATGGACTAAGTCTCCAACAAAGGGAGGCAGGAATAGTCACTTGGGGGATTTGATGATGGTGGAGGGTATTTGTACCCTGGAAAGCCCTGAGAGCAAAAACCAGCCATATTTTATCTAGGTTTAAGTATGTGCAGTTGTCATCCAGGTTTATGGCATCGACTTTGGAGATTGGGGGGATTGGAAATTTGAATCCTCACTCCAGAATGTAAGATCTAAAAGTAAGGAGGTAGTCGCATGGTACTGGAAATTTTTAAAAGCTGAAGATAAGAAAATGATTCAACCATATACTGTGTGGACAGACATTTTTCGGGGGGAGGATATACAACTAATATTGCTTGACTCTTTGACACTACTATACTCAGTCGTCGTACCTGCAAACTTAAAGCGAAATAATTTTTTCACTATTAATAGGTCATATTGGACAACACAAAAAATTGCCAAGTTCACACCTCAGCCCACTCTTAGGTGTAGAAGGTGCGGCCTTTTCAAAGTTAAAGAAAAACATGTCTTTTTCACTTGTCCTGATATGAAGAAGTTTGGGAGAGTATTGAGTCAATCTTAAGAGAAATTACAAGGGCAACTAAAGCGCTGCACCCTGTTTTAGTCCTTCTGGGGGTAAATAAGACTTTGTGAAGTATTCTGAATAAGGAGCAAAGCTGCCTCATTTTCTACTTGCTGCTCTTAGCCAGGTGGGAGATCGGTAAACGCTGGATCGATTCATCTTCTCCCTGCGCCATGGAATGGATTAAAGTGGCTAAATGGACGTGAAGCATGGATGTGGAACTTAAGTCAGGAAAACCGGCCAGGACGTGGGCTGATTTCATAAGTTGGACAGGTACAGAGGGATGAATCCCAGACATTATACAGTGGTCCTATGATTACACCACAGTACCTCCCCTGGGGACGACCCTGGAGGACAGGCAAGGCCAGGCCGGGGGGGATTGAAAGCGAATGCAGTTGAGACCCCTGGCGAACCCTAACTGACGTCCATGCCCAAATCTCCACTGCAGGTTGCCAATAATACAGATGTGTCAAGTATTTTTGCGATTCGGTACTATGGAAGTACAATAGACCAATATGCACATACAATATGTGCCAGACACATTTTTAGCCATGAAATGTAGGTCACTTGATTACATTCGTGGTAATATCCATATACCCCTGCTCTGCTGCCCTGATTCCTAGGCTCTAGGAATGCAGCAAATGAAGAAAGGGTCGTGAATGTTTCCCCATCCGCTAATGAGTAGGGCCTACCAGGGAAAGAAAGAGCGCTACAAAGGTATCTAGAAACCTATTTCTTTAAGGTGTGGTTGTTTAAGGGAACTGTTTATAACACATAACTACCTATGGAGGCAGGCATTATGTCAAATATTTAGGATAATGCTGTCCCTTAACTGTAAATTAAAATAATTGTATAAATCCCTAAGTAAAGCTGCCAGTTTTCTGATTTTACTGAATTTTACAGAGGTAGAAAACCATCTATTTCGGTGTATGCCTATTTTTAAATATGGAAACAATGGGAAACTGGTATCCTCTATAGTGATGGACAATTCTGTTAATAATGAATGCCAGGCTATTAACTGTGCACACTGGAGTTAAAAAAATAAAACAGTGTTTCATAAGAAAGCTCAAATATTTGCAGAGGGGCAACGTGTTTTAATACAATGCTTATATTTTATAACGAATCTTAAAGATTTTCGGAGGTGAAATGTGATTTACCCCAAAGCTAAAGCTGCCATGAGCATATTGGTATATCTGTAGGGCATCCACATATAAGTGTTCACTTATTCGTTAAATAAATGTGGATATGTGGTAGTTTTGTGAATTCAGGTGGGCATCAAAGAATAATGCCTGGCACTCAAACCTCCCACCTCGGGTTAGCCACCCGGTAGTATTTTATGTATCAAACCAAAACAGAATTCCTTTTCAAGAGATTAATCACAGTGTTTTTTTTTACAAAGACTATGTAAATGCACTAGTATTTATATTCTGTTTATAAAAGTAATTTTATTCTTCCTCAAATCCACAAGTATTAAACTGGTTTTCCCGGACTGATTCATCAATTAAGTAAGTATTATAAAAAAAAAAAATAAGAACATCAATCAGTGAAAAATCACATAACATGATCAATAGTCAGATACAGAATTAACATTAACACACACATATTTGAAAACACAATGTTACAGATATTGATTCTTTTTTGCAGCCAACATCTAAAGAAGTAGATCCGTTCTGATACTATAAATGTCGCTCTTTCGAAAATTTGCATCTCAAAAATTATAGTTAAACAACATAATTCAGTAATTTTCAAAACTAATAGTAACAATTATCCAATGTAGACATCTCTCGGCGCCCGCCATACTTGTGACTTTTCAAGGGCCTGACGTATTTGTCCACAAAGAGCCACATGCTTCCAACCCAGTGCCAGATGGGTATGACGTTGGTGCATGAGCAGACAGCAGTATAACTACATGCATGTTTAAATGTCATTTCTAATTCTTTTTCTGTTGAAATGGAGATGAAGCTGCTAGTTGGCTTGTTCATATTCGGAGGGGAGTGTTAACTGATATACCAAATACTAAGTACGACCTGCACATGAATGTATGGTAAGTGCAGATTTAAGCACAACTCTGGAACTCCCTGCATCACTATTTAGGTAATATCATTCCACATGGTCAGCGACTAGCTGCCGCCCCCCCCAAACCGGCACCCAACACCCAGAAACGTGGACACGAGACTTCTTTACTTTTTGGAAGGCGGGCGCTAGTCGCCCGGCCATATTTATTAAGATATGAAATTAAAAAAGGTTTTAATTGCATGGTCAACAATTATACAAAAATCAGCAGGACATTAGATACAGATTTTGTCAACAAGTTTGAGAGACTGACCTTAACAAAAACTCTAATACATGTTGTTTCCTAACCGAGTCTAACATCCTCATCTTGATTTTTGTACATTTCTGGCCATATGGCAAGGTCACTACCGGTGTCAGGTCCTACAAGCTGCGCCTCCCCTAGAGACGTGCGCATGCGCAGTGGTACCCCGGGAATTGCCCGGTAAAACAAAGAAGCCCCGAGCGCGGGGCACACCGTGTTGTGAGGGAGCGTCCAGGAAGAAGGGGTCTCCTGGGCGCTCCCCACCTCTTTATTCTCCAGGGGCCAGGCGGGGGGGCAACGCCCCTCCTGCAGCCCGCCCCCCCTGACCCGGACCTTCTACCTGATATCCGGGTCAGGGGGGCCGCCGGCCAATCGGTGGTGGGTCGCGCCCGCCCTGGCCCGCCCCCACCACCGAGCGACACCAAAGGAGAAAGGGGGGGGAACGGTCGCCGCGCCGCCATGCGTGCGGGGGGGCCGAGGGCCCCCCCTTTTCATTTTGTGTACTCTCTTTATCCGGTCTTGTCTAAAGACAGCTTTCAGCTGTCTGTTTTTAGAAAAGATCATTAATGCACAATACCAATATTTGCAGTGTGTTTTGGGTCAGCTAACTGCTAAGCATTGGTTGACTTTCTTGATACTCTCATTTGCTTTCTTCTTATTTCTTGACTTCCCTTCATCTTCATATGTTTGTCCCATCCTAACAGCATGAACTATTTCCAATCTTTTTCACTGGATTACTTATATCTTTCCACTGCTCACCTTCATTGAACCGTTTTTTGTCTCTTGCAGCACTTGATGAAAGTGCATGCATTTTATTCTTTTTATCGCTGTGTTGTTCCCTCCTCCCCATCTTGTTCATTGCTGTCCCCTCCTGGCTTTTTATTTTTATTATTACGTTTCCCAGTGCCTCAAGATCCTCTGTTGCATGGTGACCTAACCCACATTCCCTTTGGCCCCCCTCATATTCCTCTACTCCCTGCTATATTGCTCCCCCACACCTCCTGTCACATCCATAAAAAAAAGTTTTTTTAAATTATTGAAACGTCCTGCCAGCTGCAATGTGCTATCGGACTGCTCCTTTTTAAGGATGTGCTTTTGCGTACATTTACATTTTTTTATTTATCGCTCCAAAATTGTCATCTGCCATCTTGGCACAGTAAGTAAAACAAAAAAAGACAAAACAAAATGGTGGCTGCATCATTCCATGAGCCTGTGTATGTGAGGTGAAGCAGGTGCGTGTATGCGTAATCATGCCAAGCTGACATAGCATCATGATGCATACACCATTCATGGTGAGTAGCATACCCCAGTTAGGAGTGCCTGTATTTACATTCCCTACGCTTATACCGAGAAATATTTTAGAGAAACTTTAATAGCCTACACCAATATTATTATTATTATTATTATTATTAAATTAAATGTATCTAGTGCACAGCTACCCGGAGGTTTCCCGGCGCCTGTGAAAAACAATGAGCAAGATGAATAGGCTAGACACCGAAACGGAATAGGAGGTGTTACTGATTAAAAAGCCAAGTTTTCAGGCCTTTGCGAAATTTAAGATAGTGTTGTTCAGTACGTAAGTGAGTTGGAAGAGAGTTCCAGAGGGAGGGGCCAGATAGGCAAAGGAGCGTCCTCCCATTCTGGCTCGTTTGATCCTAGGGACTTGGAATTTGTGTTGATTCGAGGAACGAAGTAGGCTTGGGGTTGGTAGTGGTGTACCAAGGCATTGAGATAGTGGAGGGCTAGGCCAGAGTTTATTTTATGCATGTAGCATAAGGCTTTAAATTTGGCCCGACTGTCGATTCTTAGCCAATGAAGTTCACGGAGTGAGGCTGAGATGGGAGTCCTTTTAGGTATTTTGCATAGCAGTCTGGCTGCGGAGTTCTGAACTACCTGCAGCTTGCGCAGCACTTCTTTGCTTGCCCCAAGATACGGTATGTTACCGTAATCTAATCTGGATGCCACAAGGGCCTGGATGACAGTTTTTTGGGTAGACAGAGGGAGCATCCAGAGAATTTTCCTAAGCCATTTGAGTATGGCAAAGCAGGTGGCGGCACCCAGAGGGTTTTATTTTTACCGAAGAGGAGGAGTTTGGTTTTTCCACCATTAAGTTTTAATTTGTTGGTATGCATCCAGGCAGCAATATTTATTAATTCAGACCAGAGCGCTGATGTTTTAGAGGTCTCCTTGGGGGAGAGTGAAAAGATGAGCTGTGTGTCATCTGCATAGGAGTATATTGTTAGCCCGGCTTGTTCAGCTATCGTAGCCAGAGGGCTAACATAGATGTTAAAGAGCAATGGGCTGAGTATGGAGCCTTGAGGGACTCCATAATGGGATACATGAGTCTTGGAATGAGTGGTAGGAGAAAGACCTGAAAGGTCCTGTTTGATAGGACACTGGACAACCATTTGAGTGCCAGGTCTGTGATACCACGGGATTGGAGAATATTTGGGAGAGCAGTGTGAGAAACAGTATCGAATGCGGCACTTAGATCCAACAAAATAAGTGATACTGTCTCTCCTTTGTCGACCTGTTGACAAATGTTTTCAGTGACTCCCAGCAGTGTTGATTCCGTAGAATCCAGATTGGGACATGTGTAGGATATTTTGTGTCTCCGCAAAATTAGTAAGTTGGGTATTGATATGTTTCTCCAGAATTTTAGAGAAGACAGGAAGAAGGGAAATGGGGCGTAAGTTGGATGGGACCTCCGGATCAGTATTAGCTTTTTAGCAGGGGTACGACCATGGCATGCTTCCAAGCCGCAGGGACCGTTGCTTCACATAAAGATGTGTTGAGTAGTTCCATGATAATATTAAGTATGGGGTGGTTGAGTTTTTGAAGGACCGAGGGAGGGAGCGGATCCTTAGGGGACCCAGATTTGATACTGGTAAGAATACCACAGAAAGAGGAAATGTCAAGTAGATTCCATTTGTCTAAACAGGTGTCGCTGTTGGCTAGATCGACTTCCTGAGAGAGACATTGTATTGAGGGGTCATAAGGTTGTGAGTTTATTAAAGTTGTTGTCTGTTTATCAAAATCAGCGTAGATGTTATCTATTTTATCAACAAAGAATTCTGCTAAATTATCGCATTGCTTAGAGTCCAAGCATGGGGGCTTGGGCTGACACGTGGCACCCGAAAGTTCCTTTACAACTTTGAACAGTACTTTAGGGCAGTTTTGTGAGCGTAAAACAGTTTGATTGGCATGCTCTGCCCGAGCCGTATTACACATTGAATGATATTTGTTTAGGGCTAATTTATACATTGATTTTATTGTTGGTTCGTAGTTTTTGCGCCAGCGTCTTTCTAAATTTTAGCATTTAGCTTTTCTTGTTTGAGCTTTTCTGAAAACCATGGGGCTGGGGGGTGGTGGGGATTATATTTCTTATTGGTCGGGGGAAGACATACGTCAATAGACGAGGTTAGCCATTGATGAAGAACATCATCATCATCTAGATTAGTGATAGAGGTGACTGGCATAGTGTTTTCTAGAAGAAAGTTGAGTTTGTTTATATCTAGATCTTTTCAATTTCTGCCGTTCCTTGACCCCGAGGGGTACAGGGGGTACTTGGAGCTCTGCTCATGTTTAATTTGGAATTCTACCAGAAAATGATCGGACCAAGGGATCTGGATAGCAGATTTGCATAAGACAGTGGGGAGGTTGGAGAAGATAGGATTGAGTACATTTCCCGCTTTATGGGTGGGGCCTGAGTTATGAAGAATAACGTTCAAAGCGGCCAAGTCAGCAATGAGATTGGCGCTAGTGGGACCGGTAGTCTCATTGAAATGTAAATTCAAGTCGCCCAAAATCAAGAAGTTAGTAGTTTGTAATAATAAGGGGGCAATGAGATCAGGGACTGAGGTGGCCCAAGCAACAACAGGTCCCGGGGGGCGATAGATTAAGGCTCCAGAAAGAGTGAAGTTAGGTGGGAGCAAGTGTTTAAAAAGACCGGCTTCGCAGTCATTGAAGTCTAGGTCATCCCATATACATTTGTAGGAAGTTTTAAAAATAATTGCTATGCCTCCTCCATCCTTACCGACGCGGTTTTTACCAAGGTATGTGTAGTTAGGTGGAAGTGCATTGGCAATATCAGGTCCGGAGCTATCACTTAACCAGGTCTCCGTGAGGAAGATGGCATCTGGTTGAGAAACAGAGAGCAGGTCATAGATGTCTCTTTTATGTTTTGGGAGAGATCTACAGTTTAGGCTAAAGAAGGTGAACTCCGAGACTGCGGCAGTATTTTTAATATTTGGAGCAGGTACGATACTTAGTTTGATGGTATTCGGGTTAGGGGAGGGAGGCGATAAATAGAAACCACAACCAGAGCAATACAAGGGGCTTGAGCTGCACCTAAGTGGAGAGCAGTGTGTGAGGACAGTGGGAAGGAGGGTCAGGCGGACTTTCCTGGGGTATTTGAGAAAGCCGTGATGAAATTGGGCAAGGGTTATGCCCCCAGGCCACATCTGGCCGCGACGGGCGCAGAAGGGTTTGCCTTTGGCGCGTCCGCTGCGCGTCTCGAGAGTCATCTACTTTAAGGAAGTTGATTAGTCAGCTGCAAGCAGCTGATTGGCAGCCTGGCCCGGAAGTTGTGATTCACTTCCTCAAGGCCCGGTTCACGTGCCTCCGCACAAACCAAACTCCTGGCGGTGGACCGGGGACACAGAACAAGTAAGGCGGTGCAATCTGTCAGTAATTTAAAAGTAGAGTTAATTAAAAAGCTAGTTTTGACAAAAGCGAAATGAGTGCATTAAAATATTACATTACAGTGTGCAAAAACGAGTTGAGTTAAAAAGCGAGACCGGAGCCCTTTCCCAGGCGCTCCTCTCACGAAGCATACACGATGTCTGCCTCTCATCAATCGCGCCCCCTGTGCGTCTCGAGAGGCATCTACTTTAAGGAGGTTGATTGGTCAGCTGCAAGCTGCTGATTGGCAGCCTGGCCTGGAAGTTGTGATTAACTTCCTCAAGGCCCGGTTCACGTCCCTCCACACAAACCAAACTCTTGGCGGTGGACCGGGGACACAGAACAAGTAAGGCAGTGCAATCAGTCAGTAATTTAAAAGTAGAGTTAATTAAAAAGCTAGTTTTGACAAAAGCAAAATAAGTGCATTAAAATATTGAAATACAATGTGCAAAAACGAGTTGAGTTAAAAAGTGAGACCGGAGCCCTTTCCCAGGCGCTCCTCTCACCAAGCATACACGATGTCTGCCTCTCATCAAGCGCGTCCCATAACCATACATGCTGTTGTAAACTGGGAAGGATGTACGAGGAATATAAATGAATGCCCTTAGTATATGAAGCAATTTATACTTAATTCCTCATACCTCAAACCTTTTTGTGACTGTGAAATTTAGATGCAAAATGCTCTGTATACAAAGCAAAGTTAGTTCATCCCTGATTTAAACCTTGTTTAATAATATAGATTTTAGAAAGTTGACCATGTGGGACCATTTAAGTCAAGGAGGATTCATTTTTTCTGCAAGATTGTTGTCCTTTTGACCCCATTATCATTGTGATTTATCCTATGCTGATATCATTATCTCGCCACACTATCTTCTAACAAATCCTGACAAGACATTTCCTTCACTATCAGCCTCAAATTCTTCTCCCTGGGGCATCAAACACTGCTAAAAGATATGTAGAATGTGAATTTTCTGATTGCCTAATAATACAACCTTTTCTAACAATCATCCTTTTTCCCATTGCTGCTTACAGAAACTATATGGTGTGATCTCTCCCCGAATTAATGCTTTGAAAGCATCCCAGAGATTGATTGGATTTCTATAACTCAGACTAAACTCTTCACGATCTTTATTTTTTCCAGATTATGACTAATAAAATAAGAATATGACAAAAAGAGATCCATTGACTGTCCTTTTCCTGCAGATGTGGATTGACCGGTCAACCACTGACCCGTAAATCAGTTTCAATTCATTAAATGTCCGCCTCATTTTTTGAGATAATGTTCCTTTACATTTAGGATATCTATTTTCACATTAGTAATAATTGTATTGAAATCCCCATCAATATTTAAAGAAGGAGTGAAGCAAGCAAGCTCTAATGTAAATTTTTATGTGAGCACTCATTGTCTGGAATTGGAGAATAAACGTTCTCCACCATAAGCTGTATAAAATCTAATTTCAAAATCTGGTGATAATGTTGATGAGTTTGATCACAGATTATATACACCTACGGGGCACAAAGAATCCGAATAAACTGTGCCTGCTCCTGGCTAAGGTGTATGTCTTGTTATAGATAAATTAATATTATCAAAAGCAACAAATAAATTAGTTTTCTGGGTCATTCCTACCTATTTGTTAAGTCCTTAATATTTTGTCTTGTAATTTGAAACTTTGCCATTTTTATTGAAAAAACACTTCACTGTAATTACCTGAAAACTAAGACCAAGTTAAATGTATTTATTTGTCTTGATCACAGATTATGTCTTTTCCCCTATCGATTGATTCCAGACCTCATTATTGACTGATGCTATGGAAAAGGCTTCATTCCTGTTAGGTCTACTTTTCCCCCTTTCTGCTCTCTTTTCAAATTATATTATTATTTCTATGTCCCTTTCACATAAAAATATTAGTAATCATGCTTGTGTATCAAACACAACTGTTATTGGTCCCTTCATCACATCCCACAATCAAAAACTTACAATATCATATTTTTGTGTTAAGTTGAGAGCTCATAGTAAATACCATGTTTGTATTTTATGCAGTCAATCAAATGTGTTTCTTCCCTATAACATTTTTAATCTTTCTAATGTCTTGAAAACAGGATCTGATTTCATGTCCTGAAACTCTCTGTAAAAGGTCTGCAGATGCTAGTGTCCCACTATGGTTTCTTGGTTAAAATATGACATTATGACCAAATTAGCGAAGTATTGCTGAGATTGAGAAAGTTATAGAAAGCATGAAGTACATTACTCTAAAACATTAAAAAAAACATAAGAAATCCGTCTGAGAATATTTTGGACTCTTATGACTTGTTAGTTTTGGTAAAGTCGAGCTGGTCCTTTCCAGAAGGAAGAGTGGCATACTCCAGATAAACGTTTTAGAAGGGTCAAATTTGTTGGAGGATGGTGTGTCCGAGTTCATGCACCTAACCAATAGATAAGCATTCCTTCTAAATAATTATTTACCAAAAGATGTCTTAAGATTGTTTTCTGCTTCAATTTGGTCTTTAAATACCTATCCCAACTAGGCCATTTGTTGATTTAACCATTTGCATGCTATGCTGTCCAAAGAAGTCTAATTTGAATCTTGTAGAAATATTTGTTCTATTATTGTTTTGAAATAAGTACAGTTAGTCATTCATGTATGCCAGGCTTTTTTGAGTATTTTTATTTAATAGGATACTCTGTTTGGCACTCAGATTTCCTCTCTCTCTTTGAAGAAAATGGTGTTTAGGGAAAGTCTGTTACCCTACCATCTGCTCTAATGAGGCATAGTCACAACTCTAAGAGGCTTTCTAATTTACTTTGCCCTCGGCGCCAATTTGATATAAGGACAACTTTAGCAAGTGCCTTAGGGGTAACCCTGGGCGAAGCACTACGCTACGCTCGCGGAGTTTGCGAAGTTTTTGCAACTTCGCACTACGCGAGCTGCACGTAGCACATTGCGAACATGCGTAGTGCAGCGTAGCGTAGTGCAGCAGTCATTTTTTGCTTTTTCGCGGTCCTGAACGTCATGTTCGCGACCGCAAGCAAGCAAAATGACATCCCGGAGAGATTCTCAACGTGAGGAGGTCAGGTTTCTCATTTTTGAGTGGTTGCGCATGCTCGCGACCGCTCTCAATGAGAAACTACCTGTTCGTGTTGAGAAAGCTGCCGCTCGAGTAATAATCTACTCGAGCAGCAGAAAACTACAGCTCGCACTGTGCAAGAAGCCATTTTCAATGCTTGCACAGTGCCGGATGCTTGTCCGCACTGTGCAATCATTGAAAACGCATCTTGCACAGTGCGAACATGCTACTACGCAGCTCGCGTAGTGCTACGTGAAGTTCACGTAGTGCGAAGTGCACTTCGCGTAGCTTCGCGTAGCGCTACTTCGCGAACTACGCCCACCCTTACTTAGGGGCATATTGGCACACATAGGGCACCATTGTATAAGCTTGTTTGATGAGTATCTTAGAGTATCAGATTCTTTGTTTACCCTGCACCACTCCACTCTATTCTGCACCACTCCACTCAGTGCCAATTCTCGCTACGTCACTCTGCTGTGCAACACTGCTCTCTCTGTCATGCCACTCTACTCTGCATCACTCCACTCTGTGCCACGGTACTATATAACAATCCACTCTAAGCCACTCTAATCTACTCTGCACCACTGCACTCAGACACTGTATCTATACCCCTGTACTCTACACCACTTCACTCTATTCTGAAACAATCTACTCTATGCCTCTGCAGTCTATGCCACTCTATGCTACTCTATGCCAATCCACTCTACGCCACACTACACCACTCAATTTTATACCACGGCACTGCACTCTACACCAATGCTCTAAACATCACTTTACTCAAAACCAATACACTCTATGCCACTGCACTCTATGCCAGTCTACACCATTGCACTCTGTCACTTCACTCTGCATTACTCTGTGCCAATGCACTCTACACCAATGCACTATATGCTACTCTACGTCAATGCACTTTGCGCCACTCTAATCTACTGTGCACCATTCCACTCCATTCTAGGCCACTCTACCCAGAGTCACTCCACTCTACACCACTTCACTCTACTTTGAAACAATCTACTCTTTGAGACTACACTCTATGTCACTGCACTCTACGCTATTCTACTCCATTCTGCGCCACTCCATTGTAAGCCTCTGCAATCAGTGCTGTGCCACTCTACTCTATGCCACTAATCTCTACCCTGCACCACTATACTCTACTCTGCACCACTCCACTCTACTCTGAAATAATCTACTCTACCCCACTGCAATCTATGCCACTCTACTCCACTCTGTGCCACTGAAGTCTACACTATAGCATGGTACTCTAATCCACTGCACACTATGCCAATGCACTCTACACCACTTTAATCAAAGCCAATCCACCCTACGCCACTGCACCTTTGCTAACTACTTGCATCAATGCACTATACACCACTATACTCTACAACATTTTACTCTATGCCACTGCACTCTTTGCCACTGCATACTATGTCACTCTACACCACTGCATTCCATGTCATTGCACTCTACGCCCCTCTGTTCTACTGTACATCACTGTTCTCTGTGGTACTCTACCCTGTACCACTCGAGTCTGTACCATCTACTCTGCACCACCCTATTATGCAACAGGCTACTATGCGCAACTTTATGATCCTGCACTCTACGACTGTGCACTCTTACACTCTACTCTGCATGACTGCACTCTATGTCACTGCACTCTTCTCTGCACCACTCAGCTCTATGCCACTCTATGCCACTCGACTGCACTGTACACCACTACACTATATGCTTCTCTACTCAACACCTCTGCACTCCACCCTGCACCACTCCCCTCTATGCAACTTCACTCTACGCCACTCTACTCTACTCTGTGCCACATTACTCCACTCAATGCCACTCCATTCTACTCTATGCCACTGCAATCTACCCTGCATTGCTCTACTCTATGCCATTGCAGTCTACGCTACTCTACGTCACTGCAATCTATGCCAATGCACTCTATACCACTTTACTCAAAAGCAATGCACTGTATGCCACTGCACTCTTTGCCAATCTACTCTGCACCACTGTCCTTTACGCCACTTCGCTCTAGGCCACTCTACTCCACTCCACTCTACAACACTCCACTCCATGACACTCCACTCCATGATGCCCTACTCCATTAAACTCTCCTCCATTGACACTCTACTCCACTCTCCAGCACTCTACTCCACTCTATGCCATTCTATGACACTCCTCCACTCTACGACGCTTCAAGCAACTTCATCTATGCCACTCCATGCAATGTTACTAAACTCTATTCTATGACACACTACTCCACTCTATGCCACTTCACTTTGACAATCTACTTCACTGTACACCACTCTAATCTACAACACTCTGCTCCACTCTACGCAACACCCTCTATGCCACTCCACTTGGCTCTACCCCACTCTATGACACTCTATGCCATAACTCCATAGCACTCAACTCTACCATGCACCACTCCATTTTACATCACTTCGCTCTACTCTGAAACAATCTACTCTACACCACTGCACTCTATGGCACTGCACTCTACACCACTCTACTCCACTATGCACCACTCCATTCTAGGCTATTCTATGAGATTCTATTCAACTCACTGTGCTCTACTCTACGCCACTCAACTCTACACCCTTCGACTCTACGACACTCTACTCCCTCCACAATACTGTACGCTACTCCATGAGACTCCACTTTACTCCTTTCCTCTCCACTTCACTCAACTCTACTGTACCCCTCTCTAAGCCACTGCATAGCACCACACAGTACTCCACTTTACGAAACTCCACTCCACTTCACACCACTCTACTAGCTTTTAGCCATGCTGAACAGCAGTCACTATGGTGTTCAACTTTGCTAAAACATTTTGGCAAAGCCAATATCTCTTGCATAGGCGAGACCTATTGGCTTTGCAAATGCGTGTCTATGTTCATGCATTCCTGCCAGAGTACTGTGCGTTGTGAGGCTTTGTGTACATCAGAAAGCGAGTGCCTTCTTCCATCGCCATATTGTCTTGTTGTGTAACTGGCAAGGTGTCTGCATGCTAACATCTTCATGTGGAAAGATATCCAACAAACCGGGGATCATTCACTACCGTGGGTGCTCACAACGATGGTACAACACCGACAGATAGACACAAGAACCAGCACACCAAAAAGAAACTGCCAGGTATCCAACAAGAGGATACACTGATTGCGAAAAACAGGATTGCGTTATTATGTACTCAGTGGTCCAAACACACCTGAAAGAAGGACCCACCTTCTTCCCACCAGCAACTGGTGAGTTCTGACCTGTTAGTTGTTCTTAAATTGCCATTTACGTTCGGGCACTATAGGCAGGGGTTGTGACTCAATTCATTCTTAAGAGGTAGACCCACAAAACATGTCTGAAAAAGAGACATTATCATATACAGAAGAATACATTAATAAAGGTCTTGCCACCCCATCGATCTTCCCCACTGCAAGGCTGAGCACATCTGCCAAAAGGTAAAACAAGGCTGATCAACTCCTTGCATTATAGCTGAATTACACTAGCATGTTTTCCTGGAAAATCTGAAAGTTTATATACAGGTTAGATGGGAGGCAATATGATTAGATTGCAATTTAATTGATTTGACACAGAAGAACGGGGTCATCAGTCGAAAGTCTTGTAGTTGGTAGTTTTATTTCATTAGCAACAGCCAGCACAGTCACTCTGCCTTACTTGCAGATGTCAGGATGCATCCCGGACACGGCCAGCAACATACCACACAGCGAGGTAAGATTGAAATACACACTGCCACTGAGCTCTGACCGTCCCAAGAACTGGATCACACCTACGCTTTTCAAAGCCCTGAAGAAATCCCCTGTTTGGGCGAAACCTGTTCGCTGTTGCTAATGAAATAAAACTACAAACTACAAGATTTTCGCCTGATGATCCCGTTCTTCTGTGTCAAATCAATTAAATTGCTATCTAATCATATTGCCTCTCATCCAACCAGTATATATGCTTATATTTGTGATTAAGGGGCAGCTAATCATTTGAGGTTGGCAATTTTATCATACTATGTGACTTTCCAAGTAGTGCAGTCATCTACGACCCTGCGGCTCTTCTCCCTTCTGAACATCTGAAAGTTGCAATAATCCCTTGGGCACTCCAAGTACATTATTGAAGATCCCATCTATCGGATATACTTTCACTGCACTTGGACACACTGAAGTCGCAATTTGATGGTCCTCTCCATTAAGAGAGCCCAAAAGCTCTGTGAAAAGGAACTTTGTGAAATTCTCTGTCTTGAAAGCACAATTAAAGACAACGAAGCAATCACAGAGAAAATATCAAAAATAAAATAAAAAAATGGAATGACTTACCATGCATCAGAAAGTAGCCAAGAATAAAACAGATAAAATAACAAAGCATCGAAACAGTTTATCCCTACTTGAAGGAAGATTTAGATTTCCGGGTGTAAAAGCCCCTTGTTGCAAGCAAATAACTGTTTGCCATCTTAAAAGATAGACTTGAAAATCGGAGGTAATGATCTGGTATAATTTAGGAAACGCCCCTCCCTTCGACAGCGTGTAGTTTTTATTTAGCATTTGCCAGAAAGTTCTTTCCTGCTGATTGTGGAAGTCTATGGGTGACTAAAGTGTGACTTTTTTATGCTGTATAAGCTGTGCTAAGATAAACCATTGACTTAGTGTAACTGCTACTTCTATGTTTTCATGCTTGTGGTAATCGAGACTAAAGAAGGTGTTGCTCTATGACATTTCTAACCTCTTTTTCACATTTGCACCTGAGATGAAAAAGTGTTGATTAGCCTGCTCGGCCGAAAAAGTTCATGCTATCTTTACAATTGAAGTTTACCTCCCTGGCTTCTTCCTTTCCCATGATCTCAGACTTTGGCACCGGTGTACTCCATGGGGCAGATTTACAAGAAAGCGCCGTGCCCGGCACCGCAAGCTCTTTGTCTGCGCCCCGCTGCAGCACTTTCAGAGCACAGGAATGCGACACATTTACAATGATATGTCGCATTCCTGTGCTCTCCCCTGCACTGGCGCACAAACAACTGCCATGCACCAGGGCAGGCCCCCTTGCACCATGGTGCAAGGATGCCTGCGTCATGGGGAGAATGTTTTTGTGCAGAAGGGGCACCTTCCTGCACGAAAATAATCACTACAGGCATTTTCCACTTTCAATACGTGCTGTAGAATGCAGCACGCTTTGAAAGAGGAAAAAAACCGAGAAATGAAAACATTTCTCCTTGTTGCGCCTTACTATGCCACCCCTAGGGTGGCGTAGCATACTGACTCATTTCCAGGTTTACGATTCCTCGTAAATCTGGAAATGTGTCTGGTTCCATGGGTGTTGCATGGGAACACCCACGGCAACACCCATGGAACGCCCCTTTCACGCAAAGGGCTGCGTGTAAAGGGGACGTATTTACGAGGACAAGAAAAGCCACCCAGTCCTTGCAAATATGGAGCAGAGAAATGCACTGTCAGTGCGTCACAAAATGTGATGTACTGGCAGCGCAAGGGGCTTGTAAATCTGCCTCATATGTTTTACAATATCAGACTATAGCTATTGGAAAGTCTGTGTGCAAAATCCTAAAAATGTGTGCTTTACCATTGCTTACTGAGTTCATTTGAATATGGTTTGTTGCCGCAGAATCCTGAATCTGTGATAATTCTTTTTTTGTCAATAACTCTTTTCAGACTTTGACCAGTATGTGCGCAGTCAAAGTGGATCTTTACCTTGAAGAGCTTGGTATATCATATATTCAGTTACATTTTTATTGAAGATTTCCAACAATCATAGTCACACAGCCCAAGTGTACATTGCATTAACCCAATATTGCACATGGAGCATCTTACACATAGCAATTGACCGTTCTGGCATTCTTGCATAAACATCCCCGTCCACCGTCCTGATGACATCAGGGCCCGTGGGCTCATTGGTCCCGATTCACAGAACTAACTTAAGACAAAATCCTAAACTTACTACCATTTTGGTATTCACAGAAGGCACTTACTCATTTTGGTATTCACAGAAGGCACTTACTCATTTCGGTATTCACAGAAGTTAGGAGTCCTAACTTTAGGACTCCTAAATGCCTTCTGTGAATACCAAAAGTCTTAAAGTTAGGATTTTTCTCAGTTTAGGAGTAGTAGAGTTAGGACTTTTCAGCCAGTGAACATCAACCCATGTCCATTTTGCATGGCTCCAGGTCTCGCGTGGCAATGTGCACCATCACTGGACAACATTTTTCTCAGCCCCCACCATGAGTCTGAAGCTATAAAGAATGTAGGCGTATTTTTGTAGGGATACACCTCCCCATATGTCAAGTATTGCCAGCTTAGCCGCGAGCAAACCCTGTGTACCAGTTATTTCTGCAAGGCATGTTACCACCCCAAACCAAAATTCCTTCAACACTGAATATTCCCAAAGGGTATGCAGGAGAGTTTCCTTTTTCCCACCGCTGCGTAGTCAATGATTTTTGGAGCACACAAAATCCTGACCAGTAGTGACCAAGTGTGATATGCCCTATGTAGAATCTTTAGTTGTATCAAAGGAAGCCTGATCATATGGCTATCTCTCTTGGTGCAGCAATCGCTTATTTCCATTTCCCATTTGTGAAAGTGCCCAAGTCTTCCTCCCATTTTGCCTTTAAATCCACTAGGTGATCGGGGTGTTATTTAAATTTTTGTAAGTGAGGGATATGGCATTCTGTTAGATCACCTCTGACAGAAGCCTGTCTAATGGCAAGACTTCTTCAATGTTTGCGTCCCCCTAGACATGGGTCGCCAGGGCATGGCGTCATGTCTTTTCCTAATCAATGAAGGGACTTGTGCCCCAAGATATATGATCAAATGCATGCATGCATAGGGCTTGCCTTGCTCTCTAATTCAATGCAAATGTTGTGTCACTACCTTCCAAGGATGGTGGTGTGTGGTGGCTAAACTCTTCCCAAGTTCCCGTTCCGGCCTCCTCCAGGATCAAGACTAGGCCGTAGGAATGAGGAAGATGGTATCCTTACCTTACAGTGTTTGACTGTTTACCCCCCTGTGTCTCACCTCTGAATGCTTGGGTCCTGCACGCACCACTAATAAAACAACTGGAGCATCTAGGAGTTTTGGGCAGTGGAGGTTAGCACAGTGGAGCAGACTTTTCTCTTTAGTGACATCTGCTGGAATAAGACCATTTGACACATAAGAAACCATTACAGGAAGTAGTATTTTCTCTGGGTAAATAGTAATTCCAGATGGTGGGAAAGTCTTTCTACCAGCACTGATAACTATAAAAAGGGTTGAAACGCAGTTTTCTTTGCCTTGCACAACCCATGGTTCCATCTTTGTCACGTTATAAGCCCCCTGTACCTCGGTCCATTATTTCTCTTCTTTTCTGGGATATTGTATTTGTCAGTGTGTGCATGTTCTTGGTATTACTTGCTAAAAATTATTAATTTTGCTATTTTGTGATTTGTTATCTTTGTTTTATGTTGGAGCAGCTCATCCGTAATGGCGTAGGAGCGTCACCCCACTGTGATACAGCAAAAATAAAATGATAACAAAAGACTTTTATTATCATTTTATTTTACTGACCGAGGTGATGCTGACCTAGGGTGGGGCAGAGCTAGGCTATGGCAGGGAGGAGTGGTCGGCGCTTATAAGTGCGAATGTTGGTTTGTTTGGCCGTCTTAGGCTGGCCAAATAGAAATGCACACTTAGGTGTCTTCAACCAATCGGGGGGAGAAATGGCACAGAAACCCTGTGCATGAGTGAGCATCAAACCAGCCCACTCAGGCCAATCCGGGCGCTTCTCTCTTGCTTGGTATAGCATGAGAGCAGTGTCGGGACTAAGTGGGGGAGTCTGGGACCTGTTCTGTGTGCTGCTTGTCAAAGGAGCAACGAGGCGACTGTCAGAAGAGCACTGTCCATCAGCAGAGTCAGGTAAGCCTTTTTAATTGTATTATCCCAGCCCACTTTATATGGTAGCAGCCACCACTGGTTTTGTGAGAGGGTTTTTTTTATTGCATTCTTGCCTTTTGCTCTTTTTATGATACCAACTTGCTTTATTCGCCTTGATCATCTTTTCTGCAAGGCTTGTGTTTTTTCTTCGGTACCTTATTCAATGTCTCCATTCTGCCTATCTAGGATTTATTGAAGATAGTAGCGTGTCATCTGGAGAGGCAGTGGCCACTCTTCCGCTATGGTGGAGGAACGTCGCTCCACTGATTTTAAGCAATGTGAAGAAGAAATATAAATTGATAATAACTTTGAGTTATTATCATTTTATGCTTCGTGCAGCTTTGCGGGCAGGTGGGTGGATTGGGCTGCTCTGATCTCAGAGCAGGGCAGGGCAGGGGAGGAGTGGTTTGCCCACTCCTAGGTGCGCAATGACTGTTTGGTCGGCCCTCTCGATCTACCAAAAACAGTCATACATGCTTTGCCTGTTCTCCACGCAGGCTCCATTGCAGCCTGCGTGGAGAACATGCCCAGGCCCCCATTCCCTGGCTGAGTTTCCAACCAGGACGCTCAGACCAATCACAATGCTGCACTGCAACATTGTGGTTGGCCAGGGGAGCCTGGATGCTTACAAATCACAATGCTGCATTGCAGCGTTGTGATTTGTCAGTGGGGCCTGCTTTCTGATCCTCGAGTTCCATGAGGAGAGCAGGAGCAGAGACGCGGGATCCAGCAGCAAGGTAAATTAATTTTTTTAATGTTTTTTTTATATACGTGACCCCCCCTCCACCACCTAAATAGTTCTTTTCAAGTCACATTGCCTCGTTATACATCATCGATAAGATCTTTAATTTTTGTAGTCCATCAAGGCTTTATTCTTTCCGCTGTACAACTTAATTTGTACATGATTCATTTAGCTCTTTTAGCGCACCTTATACAATCTTCCGGTTTTAGACTTTTTCTGTATGCGGATGACACTCAAGTTATCATCAGAATCACTGGAGACATTCATATTGCAGCCAACCAACTATTCTAGTGATTCTCTAAAGCATACTGTTGGATGAGCCATAATCACCTAACATTAAGTAGTGCTAGACAGAAATCCTCTGTCCTTTGAGAAACACATTTATGGCCTTCGTCTTTAGGCACAAAACCAGTTCCAGTGACATTGGAGAATATTGTGGCTGCCAAGATTATAAATACTATGAAGATTGACTCACCACTAACTGTATCTTCTTAAATTAATGCTGTTGTCAAATCCTCATTTTTTCAACTTTGTTCAGTGACATGGATTCTACGATTTTTCTTATTTTCTCATAAGGTCCAACTTCTGAATGTGTTTGTGTCGTCCCAACTTGACTATTGCAATGTTATCTACCTTGGGTGTCCTGAAATGTTGGTTGACAAGCTGCAGTTGGTCCTGAATTATGTGGCAAGACTACCATTGGACTTGTGCCCAATGAGCCTCATCGAACCAGCCTTGACTTCGTTTCAGTGGTGGCCCGTCAAAAAGTGATTTCTAGTCAAGTGATGTGTCTAATCCGCAGCGCTAAGTTTAACTCTCCGCAGTCACTCATAGTCAATGTTTTCATTGGTACTCGCCTCACCAAGACCTGGATTACAAGGACAAATTCCTACTCACAAAGACTCGTCTGAAGACTGTTGCTGTTTTGGGAAAATGCTTTTTTTTTCTTATTTAATATTTTTCCGTGTCGGGTATCGCAATCATCACTAGGTACAGATGTAGATTTTTGCCTACAGCAGTACTACATCCGGTTTTACACTACTCCCTTGTTGTGATGGATGGCCAATGAACACGTCCTTCTCTGCTCTGTGCCAGTATTCTACGCAGATTTGCATCTTATTTTCTCATAGAGTTCCATTATACCTTCTGTCTCGTGCACTGAGTCATGATTTAGCATATTTGATTGTAGGGGCCCAAGATATTCCTTGGCAGTCCACACTGTGGATGAAGGGTAACATAAAATATGCAATATCGTTACAGCAAATGGAGTCTTTCAACCATTCTCCAACTGTTGGGCAAGGTCCCCTGCCCCAACAAACAGCTATGCATTTCTGGGAAAAATGCATCTTTAATGTATTTATTACAAGATCTTACATCCCCCAACTGCTTGCATATAACTCACGCCTTGCCATATAATATTGGAACATATACAGAATATCTTTTTAAGGTGATAATTTGGACATTCCAGGAAAAAAATAAAACATGGATAATAATCTATACATAGAGATTGTAGTACAGATCTCCCTGCTAAAATATAGACTTCTTAATGAACATAGATTTTCAAAATCATTTACAGAATTTCTGTTGCTACCTGCACTTTCAGATCATGAAGAGGAAAAGCATGGGGAAAGTATGGAGAAATTACTTTTTTCAAAGAGATGTGGTAGCAGCATGCACTATTAATATATAGTACGTCATTACCTTCAGACTATATTGTTGTATTTCTCAGTAAAATCATTAGTTTTGCTGAAATAACAGGATCCGCATAATGGTTGCTCACCCTCACGAAGATGAGGCTTGGCCTTAACATACAATTGTAGGCATGCAGCTGTCGCTTACAAACTGTCCCTTGGGGAATGCAAGCAAGGGGCATTAGTGATACAAAGAACTGTGGCCTCTGTCGAAAATAGAGTACAAGAAATATTGGGGCATATCAGCAAGCTGCAGCGATAATTATCGCTAGCCGCGTTTAGCGTGCAAAATCCTAATGCCGGCTATCGCCGGATTGTATCGCCCAGTCAGCACAATATTTACAACGCGCATCGCCGAGACGATAGAAATCCCGGCTATAGCAGCGATAAGCAGGAAATATCACAGGATTACCAGCGATATAACAAAGCATTAGGGAAAACATTATAAATGGGGAGAAGTGGACTTAGCATTAAGATCCACCTCCCATGCAACATATAGCTAAATTGGGAAATTAGCAGGCATAAGGAACCCGCGATATTGCAGGTTAGCGCTACTTTTAATGTCGCTAGACAGGTTAGCGATTTCCTACTTAATAGGGAGAAGCTGAGGTAGCAATTATTCCCGCTGATTTCAGTCGGGAACGCACACCTCGCATCTCATTAGCGAGGCGAGGCGCAAGGAAAAGGGGTACAAAGGCATGGATTCACACGTTAGCGTGTCCATGCTGATAGGGAGATAGAATTATCGCCGCTTTTCGTCCGAAAACGGACGCTAAAGCGGAGATAATTCTACCGCCGTACCTTGTTGATATCCCCATTGTGTTTAAACTCATAAGCCCTGTTTTATGTTTGGTGCAAGGAATCTGTTTTTCTTCCTACCAAACACCTGCCTCCACTCCTTGTCTGGGTCACACTCCTGTCAGTCTGTTGGTGAAGCCCAAAGGTCAACAGCTGCCAGAAGCATGCAGATCAACCCAATTCCAAACAAGAAGGGAGGTTGACTAGGTTGAAGGAGCAAACCTGACTCCATCCTCAAGCTTAAGTAATCCTAATAACTCCACAAACACATTCTGTCATTTGGGAATCCTTCCCATCACCTGAAATCTACGGATGAGGACAAGGGACCTCAATAGCCTAATTACAATCTTAGAGATTATCATCACCATAGTTTACTTGTGCGAAATTGGGTTGTTGGTTTGGGATGGTGAAACCCTTTTAAAGCACCAGCCACAATTCTTGTCAGGGTGAACCACAAAAAGTCACTAAATAAACCTGTACTTAACACTAAGGTAGCTTGGCACAAAGCAGGCAGGCTTAACCTAAAGGCAATGGGTAAAGTATTAATGCAGTACGCAATCAGTAATAAACAGAACAGAAGACAAACCCCACATCAATTTAGAAACATGGAGGAAAGTGTAATAAACTATGTGACACCAGAACAACAAAAATCCACTCAGTAGAGCCAGAGCCACGCAATTTCAAAGCTTTAAGGTAAGTATAGTGCCTGAAGGAACTAAGCGCAACTCGCAGTTATTTGGTCCTGCATGCCCGGGTGAAAGTCACAAGTCCATGCCGACTGCGATGGAGATGGAGTGTGGGCAGGATACAGGGACATGCTTAGCCCCGCTAAAATAGTTACATTCTAGAGTTTAGTGTGAAGAATCCAGTTTAGGGTGGAGGAAGCCATGAGAAGCAGGGAAAGTGTCATGAATGGTCGTCGCTGTAGCGCATAGAGCTGGATGGGCGTCACAAACACTTTTTCACTACCGAGCATGTAAAACTTATAAACATATGTCCAATGCTTTAAATATAATGCACCCTACACTAAGGCCTGTGTAGGGCGTACCTGAGGGTTGGTTTATATGTATTAAAAAGGATGTTTTGTGCCTGACAAAAAGTTTATTTTGCCAGATCAAAAGGACAATTTAAAACTGCCACACAGGCTGCAATGGCAGGCTTGAGGCAAGTTTGAAAAGACTACTTAGATTGGTGGCACAACAAGTGCTGCAGGCCCACTAGTAGCTTTTAATTTACAGGCCCTGGGTACATGTAGTACCTCTTTACTAGGGACTTACATGTAAATTAAATGTGACAATTGGGTGTAAGACAATCCTACCATGTTTAAAGGAGAGAGCACATGCACTGTAGCCCTGGTTAGCAGTGGTAAAGTGCATAGAATCCTAAGGCCAACAAAAATGAGTTCTGCAAAATTAAGAGGATGAGTGAAAGAAAAAACGTTTGGGGGAAGACCAGTCTAAGGCTGACAGGTCTAACAGTGCCTTTGCCTGGAAAATTTCCATGGATTCCTCAAGCCGGGATAATGCACAAACCATGCAGTCCTTGTCTATTTGAGGTCATTGGTTTACATACTAACACAAAATAATATGATATTTTTATGGACAGTATGTGATCCTGTGCCAAAGAATGATATGTAATTATGCACAAAATTAATTATGGAGAACACCTAATTATGTATGTAATATGCACTTGCAAATTCTCAAAGTATATAATATTCCAGAATAAATAATGTCATTCACTTTAGAAATATTATAAATATGATGTAATGTACCCTTGTGAACAAACCACAAGTATGTCCCCTGCACGTACCCCAAAATGAAGCTCTGTTCTAAACTGGGAATGGAGCAACATGCAGAGGTCCAAGGTCCGCAGTACTGGTTGTCCATGCTAGTGCATTAACACACAAGAAATCATGACAGAGGTGTGCCATATATGACAACATTTGCATCCTTTCACAAGATGACTGCCTCTTGTATGCACGTTGAGGTAATGTAGAAAGCTACTGACATTTATTGGCATTTATACTTCCCAGAATCCAGTGTCCAATGTATGGCCATTTAATATGTATTAGTAATAATATATTACTGCACTTTATACTGGACATATGTAATTATATATCACACATCACACACTAATCATAGTCAGTGTTTTATCTTAGGTGATTTAAACATCCTCCTAGAGATACAAGCTGACCCTATCACTATATAGTTATTGACAATCTGTGGTCTTATTCAAATAATTAACTCTTCTACTCATGTGGCAGGGCACCCCTGAATGTAGTCTGGGTCTCTTGAACCAAACTAATTTCACCCAAAAACTCTTGTCTAGACCCATCCTTTTCTTATTACCTACTAGCTTACCCATCGCGCATTGCTGCGATCTCCGAAGAAAGGAAATTCAAGGAAACTCGTTATGATAACATTCAATTTACATTGTGTCATTTTTATTGAAACTTATTCATTTCAATATGGAAAACATTTCAAAGTGTCGTTTTAATTCTATTTATTTATTCGAGTGCTTGTGGATAAACGTTTTTTTGTTTTTCCGTCTGGTGCGTACATCAGTATTCAAAAGATTATGAGGGCCCTGGTGGGGCGATATTTAAAAAATGTATATGCCAGAAACCTTCTCGGGAGTGTACTCAACAACTTCCCAAAGTTTCCTGGCGATCGAAAGAATGCTGTTTTAATTCTATTTATTTATTCGAGTGCTTGTGGATACACGATTTTTTGTTTTTCCGTCTTGTGCGTACATCAGTATTCAAAAGATTATGAGGGCCCTGGGGGGCCGATATTTAAAAACATTTTATGCCAGAAACGTTCGCGGGCGTGTACTCTACAACTTCCCAAAGTTTCCTGGCGATCGGATGAATGCTGTTTCAATTCTATTTATTTATTCGAGTGCTTGTGGATACACGATTTTTTGTTTTTTCGTCTTGTGCGTACATCAGTATTCGAAAGATTATGAGGGCCCTGGGGGGCCAATCTTTAAAAGAATTTTATGCCAGAAACCTTTGCAGGAGTGTACTCAACAACTTCCCAAAGTTTCATGGTGATCGGATGAATGGTGTTTTAATTCTATTTATTTATTCGAGTGCTTGTGGATACACGATTTGTTGTTTTTCCGTCTGGCGCGTACATCAGTATTCGAAAGATTATGAGGGCCCTGGGGGGCCGATATTTTAAAACAGTTTATGCCAGAAACCTTCGCGGGAGTGTACTCAACAACTTCCCAAAGTTTCATGGCGATCGGATGAATGGTGTAGTAATGCATAAAGGACAAACAGACAGACAGACAGGACAGACAGACAGACATGCATTCGTTTTTATATATATAGATAAAATGTAACAATCCAATAAATCTAAACCTGTCCCTAGCCCTCCAACTCTCTCTAGCCCATGGTATAAGATTAAAACTGACCCAGTGAAAGAATCCATCTCCATGTATTTAAATGCCCTTACTCAAGCTATTCAATTTTGTACATGGACAACTTCCACTGATGACAACATAGCTCCACGCTATCTTAGAAAAAAGAAAGATAATTCCCTGTGGTTCTCAGAAAATCTTAACAAGATAAAATTTGAGGTGAGATTTATATATACAAAAATAAACTAGCAAAAAACTATTTTTCTCAATCCAGAGAAATTCTACAGCAATTGCTTTACCACTTCAAACAGTAAACAAAAACACTCTGATAATTATCAAACAACTCTAAATCAATATGGATTATATTCTCCTTTTGGCCTGCACACACCTTTTTTGTAACAAACTAGTATACCTCAACCATACTAAACAGCAAGTGCACAGTCTCTGCAGTGTCTCCAATGATTCCACTCCCTTTCCTTTAATGTCTTTCAAAAGATTGATATAGCACGTTCATTCATTTTGCTAATTAAACACATTTAACTGTAAAGTGCTAACTTCACTGCCAAATAACACACACATTTAGTCCAAAATGTGCAGTAAGTAATCATGTTTAGGATTATAAGCAAACATATGAATTAACATATTGTAATGAATTAAGTTAGCCTAACTGCTGATGCCATTTTAAATGTCTCCTTTACACGTTAGGGCTAAGAGACCTGTTTTTTGCACAAGATGTTTTTCTCTTTCATTCCACTTCAGATGCTGTCATTTTTCAAAAGACTACTGTTAATTAATTAAAAGGCGGTTGTTATGTATTAGACAACTGATATTGAGGTACTCACTAGGAGGAGAGAAGATGGCAGAAAGCGAGACTCGTGGGAAGAACAGTCTGAACTACAAGAATCTGTTCAACTTAAACAATCAAGGATATGGTTGTGTAGTCCATTGTGAAGATGTGAGAGACTGGGAAGTTTACCTACTCCCAATGTTTGCTGAAGGCTGATTGGTTCACGGGAGAAGGGAATGGGAGAAATGTTGCAATTGATGTTTTCATTGAATTATATGAAAGTGTGATTCTTAGACTAGGGGGTCCATTAGGATCCACCCGCCATTCCCGTGCAAAACGGGACCGCCCGCCATTGGAGCGGTGGTCCCGCCTTGGCCATTAGGATGCGCCCGCCATAGTGGTGGACGCATCCTGTATTTTTACCATTACGGTGGGCGGTGCTGAAAGCGCCGCCCGCCGCAATGTTAAAAATGCACGTTGTGCATTTCAAAGCACAACATGACAGGCACCGCGTGGTGCCTGCCATGTTGCACTTTGAAATGTGGGGGGTACCATAGGTACCCCCCATGTGCACCCCCCATCCTCCGGGTGTCCCAGGGGGCCCGCAACGGGCCCCCGCAGGGAGTATCCGCATGCTTTTCGAAAGGCATTCCCCAAAACCCATCATAATATGTCTGGCGGTGTCTAATAGACACCGCCACCATATTAAAAATTGTTCCGCCCCGGCCGTAATGCGACCGGGGCGGAAAAGCGGCGGACGGTCTTTCCGTCCTCCGCGGTCCCCCGCCATACTAATATGGCGGGGAGGGAAATGGGTGGCGGGCGGCAAAGGATGTCTGGCGGATCGCCACCGCCCACATGGCGGTGACGATCCGCCCAACATCCTAATGGGCCCCTAGGAACGGAGCCCTTGCTGGAGAACGTAGGAGGCAGATCTTAGAGATGCGCTTTGCGCTTGGAAAACCTTTCCAGACTCTGCTAAACTTCACTGATTGTGTACAAAGGCTTCATGCTGTGAACACAATTCTCACATCCGAAACTTCATTTGGGTTTCTGAAACTGACACTTTACTTTGCTTGCTGAAGATAAATACCCTTTTATGCCAAACTTCATTAATTTAGATTAGGAATTTTCCTTCATGGAATACCCTTGCTGCATATTTCTGCATTTTATTGTAGTTCTTATAAAGTGCTATTTTTTATCTTATTTTGAAATACTGATTTTGGATTATTTTAATCTGTAATAATGATAAATACAAATTTAAATACTTACTGAATTAATGATTGAGTTGAATTAATTTGTTAATAAACCCTTTAAACTCAACCTAAATTTATTTTGTTGATTCCCGTGCAGCCCCAATTGGACTTCACTGTTCATGGTAACTGAAGTAAAATGATAGCTCCTTACCACCTCTCCTTGTCGGCTAACAAAGGTCTAAATGACCAATGGCGGGGGTAATTTGATGATTATACTCAACAACTGAGATACAAGAATCCCCGCTCCGGCAAGATGATAAAGGTTTGCAAATCAGGTTCCCCTCTTCCCCTCAAAAATTAAGGTAAGAATATTCCTGATCTGAATGCATCTATTTACCAAACTATCAGCTGCTCTGTCAACTTCAGGCAGATCCCCCTGAATGAAACATGCTACAGTGAAGCCAATCCTAAAACAATCTTGTATTGACCAGGTAGCACATCAGCAGTCACACTATCTTGAAGCCCATAAATATTAAATAATTTCCGGGTCAGCTTACACCGAAACAGAAGTACTAAATTTGCCTTGATTTACTCAATACTATTGTGTAGTATTGAGTAATGTGTGCAATAAATGTCATTTCCCATTTGCAAAAGAAAAAGCACAGACTGGACAATCATTTATTGAGTGTTATTCTTGCATGCCAGTGAATGGCAATTACTAGCCCACACCACCTTCCCTGAGTAGGCTTTAGACTGCTCTGCTTCACTACCCTGAGAGTCAAGCGCTACAATGCGGTACTTGATTCCCAGTAAAGAGAGGTTTTGGACTTAGTACTTGTGCAGGCCACACAGCTAATAACCCAATTTACTATAGGCCCCAAGCATGGGAGCTGGTAGTAGAGGAGTGAAGGCTGCAACAGTACCCCACAATATTGGTGTTTTAGTTCTGCTGGTGAATGTACATTAAAAAATACTTAAAATGTTGGTTTTATCTTGTCACATTTGCTATGCATTCAAAAACAGAGGCAAAGGGGCTGATTAAGATTGTGGCAGTCCAAAGTCCGGAGCGCTGTTGCAGCGGTCAGGAGAGCACCGCCAAGCTGGCGGCATCCCGGCCGCCACATTACGAGTTAACCACCAGGGCATTGGTTTGCCGGCGGCGGTCTTGAGACAGCGGCATGCTTTGGCTCACAGAGTGAGCCTGAAGGCAGTGCCACAGCACTGCAGCGCCTGCACAGTCATGAGTGCACTGTTGCCAGGCACCATGTTGCGTAATCAACCACCCTAGTAGGAGGAGAAAAGGAGAGGAGGAAAGAGACAGAGGGGGTCAACGTGGAGGACACCAACACGGGAAACACCAGAAAGTAGTCCCCCAGAGAGTGCCGCCGAAACCAACGGAACTCCAGATGTGTGGAGCAAGGAGTGGTGGCCCATGGGAGACACTGAAAAGAAGAACCTTCCACCAGAAAGTACCACTGAAACCGAGGGACTTCCAGACGTGTGGAGCAAGGAGTGGTGGTCACCTGAGGATCCGCAGGAGCTGCCCCAGCTCTGGAGAGTTGCTTCAAGAGGTGGTACGTGACATAGAAGAGGGTGAAAAGTGGGGAGGTTGGATGGTAGGCTGAGGAATAGGAATACTGTAGGTTTTTTCAGCTAATATTTTTGGGCTTCATTCTTTCTTTTTATTACTTGCTTATTTTCTCCCCGTTTAGTTTTTTTTTTGATTCAATAAGAGAACCAAATCTTTCCACTGCTTCATTTCACCATCCCACCCCCCTTTTCCTTTGCCATAAAACACACGGGAGAAAACCTGACAATATTATCAGGTCCTAACGGAGAAACTAAAACTGGGCGTACAATGAAGAACAAAATATTTTTTTTTCTTTCTCTCTTCCCAAAATTTCCTCCACTTAGGTATGGTGAAGGTTATCACGCCAAATCGCCGTCATGGTACCCTCATACTTACTGTTCCTTTTCTCTGTTGTTCTGCTCCCTCCTGAAGCCTCCCAGGGCTCCCTCCAGAGTATAAAAACATCTAGAATAAACAAGAGAAGGAGAAAAAGTGTACTTTTATAAATGAAGTCATTATTTGGAATAAAGATACCCCAATATTACACCAAAACGGCCTTCTCTCTTGTGTTTACGCCCATCCCTCCCACAGGTGGTTTCAGAAGTGGGACCGGGGGAAATGAAGGCCTTTGTAACCATAATGGTGGAAGGTCAGGAAAGGCTGGAGAAGATCATGGAGAAATTCCTGGCGGTCGCAGAAGGGGACAGAGGAAAATTGCACAAGACCCTAACAGAGCAAGGCCAAACGCAAGAAACTGTAATAGGAAAGTTGGCTGAGGTCCTTGGCCAACCACTAGGCCACACTACCCTTACCCCTGTAATTGTTTAGAAATATGTTCTAGGGGAAGATCCATATTTCTTCTTCTCAAATTTTGAGAGAATATCAAAAGTTGTGATGTGACCCAAAAGCAAATGGGGTCAGTATCTGGGACCTCTCCTGGCTGGAGACCTCCAATCAGCCTACCAGGCGGCCAACCCCCTTGGTTCCACCCCATATTACAAAATAAAAAGGAGTATCCTAGAACACATGTGTATAGATGAAGAACCATATAGGATCAGGTTGAGACAGATCAAAGAAGGATCACAAGAAACACCCAGAGCCCTATATTACAGGCTAAGGGATGTGGCTGAGAGATAGCTCAAACCTTTAGCATCTTCTAAAGAAGAGATAAATCTGGAATTGTTTCTTACTTTCTTACACCCTCCCATACAACAGTGGGTCCGTTAACATACACACGTTACTCTTGAGAGGGCTGTGGAAATAGCTACTGCCTTTAACAGAACCCAGGAACGGCAAAAGGGACGGAGGAAGGTTCTTGGAAACATCCAGGAGGGGCTCTGTCTAAACCTACTAAACCTCTTTCTAACACTAGAAAGCCAGGCACCGTAACCCTGATCCCGGGGCCTTTGTCTATACCACCCCACCAGGGACCCCAATGCTTTCAGTGTGGGGCTTTTGACCATATTGCTCACTTGCACCCTCAGAGGGAAGAACCCGTGGATATGGGGTATGCCCGGACCTCTACTGCTCTACGATTGGAGACACCCTCCCTTATCATCGGAGGGTGGTAGTCAACGGGAAGCCGAAGGAAGCCCTAATTGACACCAGATGTTTGCAAAGCATCATGAGACCCCAAGCTGTTCCCGGAGGGATCCCACATACGACCGGGGTCGTTAGTATACAGTGTATCCATGGAGATAGCAAGACATATCCCCTGGCAGAAGTATCCATTCAACACCAACACTCCACCCCTGTGCCCTTGCGGGTAGGCCTGATTCCAAAATTGCCAAACCTATAGTCCTAGGTAATGATTACCCCCATATGGACAGCCTACTTAGTGAGACCTGGAAGGAGGGAGCCGAATGGAGAGAAACGGCTCCTTTTTCACAGGTTCAGGATTATGACTGGACCTTAGGAAAGTACCAGAAAAGCAGAAAACAGAGAAGAAAAGAGAAGAAGAATTGGAATCAATTGGCCTTAACCAATACTGGTTATGAACTGTGGGACCACGATAGGAACTTTCATTCTGCTCAACGAGAAGACCTTACTCTCCAAGAGGCATGGAACCAAGCCACAGAAAAGGAAGACCCTCATCAAGTAGGTCCCCAATTTTTTGTACGACACGGGTTGTTATACCGAAAGGGAGGGAGCAACATGCCAACCCAGTTGTTAGTACCCAAACCTTTCCGAGCACATATCCATCTTTTGGGTGGGCATTTTAGAGCAAGAACCGAGAAGGCATCCTAGACAGGTTTTTATTGGCCTGGGATATACCAGCAAATTCGCAAATATTGCAAGGATTGCCCCATCTGCCATAAGAATAGCTGACATGTACCACCAGGAGTCCCCCTACCAATAAAAGACGAACCATTCACCAGGGTAGTGATAGCTATAGTTGGCCCTCATCTTCCCTCTCATAGTGGATGTCGTTATGTGTACATTCTCGTAGACTACGATGCAAGATGCACCGAAGCTGTAGCCTTAAGACATCCCAACATGACACAAGTTGCCAAGGCTGTGATTAATATTTTCTCCCAGGTTGGATTCCCAAAAGAAATTATTACCGACCATGGAACCCCATTCACGTCTAAACTAATGTGGCTTGATATTAATCCAGCAGCTTAATATCAAGCAGATCCGCACAGCTGCGTATCATCCACAAAGGAATGGCTTGGTGGAGCGCCACAATGCTACATTGAAAATCACCCTAAAAAAGCTACTAAACCTAGAAGCACGGAAATGGGAAGATATGCTTCGCCTGGCTCTATTTGCTATTCGTTGTAGAAGGTGAAAAAGCCTGGGATATTCCCCTTTTGAATTACTATATCGGAAGCAACCCCATACTTTGCTATGCATGGCCGAAGAGGGGTGGTAGGAAGAAAGAGACAAGTCCAAACCCCTCTTGAACTATGGTTTCAATTAAAAAACCCATCTAAGCCAGGTGAGGGATATTGTAAAAGCTAACTTAGAACAGGCCCAAATATCCCTGAAGAAACAGTATGATAAAAAGACAAAAGAACGAACTCTGAGTGCAGGAGACATGGCCCTTCTTATGATGCCCACCTCCGAGCATAAATTGATAGGTCAGAGGCAGGGACCATATAAAATCATTAAAAAAGTGACCCCTGTAACCTATAGACTAGAAATGGACCTGAGTAGAAACAATCAAATATTCCACATTAACTTATTTTAAAAATGGGAAGGGCACCACTCCCTCACTAGCAGAACAGAGCATTGATGCAGAACTGCCTGGTCCTCAAAAACAAGAACTAAGGGAACACTTAGAACCATTTCAGGAAGTATACTCCCTACTCCCAGGAAAGACAACAATCATAGAACATGAAATACACACCCTTCTAGGGAAAAAAGTATGATTACGCCCATATTGTATTCCGGAATCTCGAAGGGAAGCAATAGAGAAAGAAGTCTAACAGATGTTAGAACTAGGGATCATAGAACTAGCTAAAAGTGAGTGGAGCTCCCCGATAGTAATCGTACCAAAACCAGATGGATCCATCCGATTTTGTATCTATTTTCAATAAAAAAAAAAATTATTTTATTATTTAACCTTTATTGTGCATCAATAGCATACATATACTGGCCTACAACCACCTGGCCGGCCTCGAAAGCGATTTTTAAAGCACAATCGTTAGCAATGAATTAACCCAGCAGTCCCTCCAGCACGAGTTACGACAATTTTCCAAAATGGGACTTCAATTCGACGTGACCAATGAGTAACAGGAGTAAATAAGGTTATTTTTATATTATGAAAATAAAAGGATCAGTTGCGGTACAATCAACCGAGAATATAGGGTGGGAAATGCACGGAACCATTAATCAACAGAACGGGTAATCGTAAACGAGTTAGCAGAGCTGCAGTATACTCATCAGGATGAAAGAGCACGTAGTCATTTTCGATCTAGTCATCGCCCACCCCAAGGACGTGAGGCTACCGTAGTAATAATTACAAAGGGAGGAAAAAAAACAGCTGTCAAAGCGCGAAAGGCATAATGTCTAACCGTCATACTGACCCAAAAAAGGGGGGGAAAAGAGAAACGAAAGAGAAAGAAAAGAAGAGAGGAAGAAACAAATAGAGGCCCATGGGAACTGAAAAAAAAAGGGAACAAAACAGGGAAAAAAATCCCTTCCCCAACCCCCCACCCTGCACCCCTCCGGAGGCCACGGCCTACCCCCCCCCCCCAAGCAGCGTGCCTGTCGCCCATGAGAGTACCCGAAATTTAGTCTAAGAAAAGAGAAAGAGAAAGGTTTTATATATAAAACTGGAGGAGGGCTATCCATACGGGCTCCCGGTCACCCCTTCCCGCCACATACACTCCTCCCCAAGATACACAATGCACCACATTAATCAAGCAGATCAATAAGTACTGGGGAGAGTTAGCAACATACTACACAAATAAGTGTATCAGAAGAGCGCACGCCCCCCACCCCCGCCAGCCACCAAAATGTTAACATTTAAGAATACAACTTCTCCTTGGCCAGTTCGTGAAAGTCCACGGAGGCAAGTCTGTCGAAGAATGCCATCCTCCGCCGACATATGGAAACAAAGTAACCAGGCAAGGCCAGAGAGCAACATGAGCGCACAAAATGGACGCCGCTGGCCACCAACAGAGTCATCCACAAATACGGCCATCTTCCCCGAAGTAGTCTCAGAACACGTACTCCACACCAGGGATGTAAAGACTAGGGTGGAAGAAGTAGGTACAGAATCCAGCCGCTGCCGTGGCAAAGCAGAAGACATCAGTAGCGGTATGGAGTACGAAGCCGCCAGCATCTGCCGTGAAAGGGAACCATCAGAATAGTCCAAACCCCCGGATAGTCGTCGACAATTCACAGCATCATCCAATGTCATCACCAGGGCGACAACAGCACTCCCATCGGAAACAGGCTGGGGTGGATCATCATGCACCAGGGGGGCGTCCGATCGGGAGTGCCCCAGTATGAACGTGATACCATCCAGCTTCCTCCCCAGCTCACGGGCGCCGTATTCCCAGGCAGATTGAAGGGCACCAAGCGCAACAAGGATGTCGCCACAAGATAACGCAGGCCCCCTCCCCCGTACTGCAGCGCCATTTGGCTGTACGCATTCCCCCTCTTGCTGTACCTCGATAGTCAGGAAGGCAGCCTCCATCACTTCTCGGTGGCCCTTCTGAGTTTCCATCGCAAATGGGGACTGGAGATCAGGCATAGGCGAGTCCAGTTTGGTGGGACCACTATCCGAAACGTGGGGACAGTGAAGGCAAATCACCAAAGGAGCGGTCTCATGCTTCGTACATCGTCGCTTTGAATCAACGCCAGCCGAAAATTCGGGAGCAGCCCGGGAAAACCGGGCCAAATTCTGAACCGCGTCGGGGCATCCACAATCCGTATTCCACATACAAATAAAGGTACCACCAGGTCACCGCCGGGGGGGGAGCTCCAAAGCCGCGTTACTTGGCGATTAGGGCATCCGTGGTGAGGATCGGACAGATAGGCACTGAGCTCCACCAGAACGACGCCACGTCAGTAGAGATGGCCGCCGTTGTTCCAGCGTCCGGCCATGTTGCGCAGCAGATGTCCTGGTCACAGAGTCTTTCAAGCCGCTGACATTCGTCACGAATTTCTCCGACTAGGGGGCCGGCAGGGAGCACGGAAACGCGTTATCAGTGTCAGCGCTCATTCTCAAACACCAAGTTGAGACGCAATTGCAGGATGATGAACAGGATAGTCGTGCGGGACTCGGAGGATCGAGGAGCCGGGAGACTACACGTCCTTCCCGATCGCCATCTTGGCTCCTCCCTATTTTCAATAAATTAATAAGATATCCTAATTTGATTCTTACCGTCTTCCCAGAGTCGGTGAAATGACAAAAAGACTGGGGAAGGTGTGATATATAAGTACATTTGATCTGTGTAAAGGGTACTGGCAAGTGTCGCTAAGAGAACAGGATAGAGAAACAAGCATTGGAAATGCAATAGGTCTCGCAATAGAATAGTTAGACATTTTTCTTTTTGCAAATGGAAGAGTGGCGTTGCGTGGATGAGTAGCGTTGCGTGGATGAGTGGTGTTGCGTGGATGAGTGGCGTGTGTGAGTGGCGTTGCGTGTGTGAGTGGCGTTGCGTGTGTGAGTGGCGTTGCGTATGTGAGTGGCGTAGCGTGTGTGAGTGGCGTTGCGTGTGTGAGTGGCGTTGCGTGTGTGAGTGGCGTTGCGTGTGTGAGTGGCGTTGCGTGTGTGAGTGGTGTTGGAATGCAATAAGTATCGCATTAGAAAAGTTGTAGTTATTGGTCTTGTAAATGACATAATTTTTTTTTTTTTGCGATGTTAAAATTACTATATTGATGGCTTTGTCATTTACAATGCCAATAGTTATAACTTTTGCAAATGTGACACCTATAGCATTTGGAATGCAACATGTTTAGTATTTACGTGACTTATATGGCAGCTCTGGTCGTTATGCTACATCTCTAGATAGTTTTATCTTCCGCAAATGTGACACCTATTGTAACACAATATGTGTTGTGAGGGTGAGTGAGGGTGAGGGGATGAGGGTGAGGTGTTGAGGGTGAGGGGTTGAGGGTGAGTGAGGGTGAGGGTGAGTGAGGGTGAGGTGTTGAGGGTGAGGCGTTGAGGGTGAGTGAGGGTGAGGCTGAGGTGTTGAGGGTGAGTGAGGGTGAGGAGTTGAGGGTGAGTGAGGGTGAGGGTGAGTGAGTGTGAGGGGTTGTGGGTGAGTGAGGGTGAGGATGAGTGAGGGTGAGGGGTTGAGGGTGAGTGAGGGTGAGTGAGGGTGAGGCTGAGGGGTTGAGGGTAAGTGAGGGTGAGTGAAGGTGAGGCTGAGGGGTTGAGGGTAAGTGAGGGTGAGTGAGAGTGAGGGTGAGTGAGGGGTTGAGGGTGAACGGTTGAGGGTGAGTGAGGGTGAGGGTGAGGTGTTGAGGGTGAGTGAGGGTGAGGGGTTGAGAGTGAGTGAGGGTGAGGCGTTGAGGGTGAGTGAGGGTGAGGGTGAGGGTGAGTGAGGGTGAGTGAGGGTGAGTGAGGGTGAGTGAGGGTGAGTGAGGGTGAGGGTGAGTGAGGGTGAGTGAGGGTGAGGCTGAGTGAGGGTGAGTGAGGGTGAGGGGTTGAGGGTGAGTGAGGGTGAGGGGTTGAGGGTGAGTGAGGATGAGGGGTTGAGGGTGAGTGAGGGTGAGGGGTTGAGGCTGAGTGAGGGTCAGGGTGATTGAGGGTAAGGGGTTGAGGCTGATTGAGGGTGAGGGTGAGGGTGAGGGGTTGAGGGTGAGTGAAGGTGAGGTGTTGAGGGTGAGTGAGGGTGAGGGTGAGTGTGGGTGAGGGTGAGTGAGGGTGAGTGAGGGTGAGTGAGTGTGAGTGAGGGTGGGGGTGAGTGAGGGTGAGTGAGTGTGAGTGAGGGTGAGGGTGAGTGAGGGTGAGTGAGGGCGAGGGTGAGTGAGGGTGAGTGAGGGTGAGGCTGAGGGGATGAGGGTGAGTGAGGGTGAGGGGTTGAGGGAGGGTGAGGGTGAGTGAGGGTGAGGGTGAGGTGTTGAGGGTGAGTGAGGGTGAGGAGTTGAGGGTGAGTGAGGGTGAGGGTGAGTGAGTGTGAGGGGTTGAGGGTGAGTGAGGGTGAGGGTGAGTGAGGGTGAGGGGTTGAGGGTGGGTGAGGGTGAGTGAGGGTGAGGCTGAGGGGTTGAGGGTAAGTGAGGGTGAGTGAGGGTGAGGCAGAGGGGTTGAGGGTAAGTGAGGGTGAGTGAGAGTGAGGGTGAGTGAGGGGTTGAGGGTGAACGGTTGAGGGTGAGTGAGGGTGAGGGTGAGGTGTTGAGGGTGAGTGAGGGTGAGGGGTTGAGAGTGAGTGAGGTTGAGGCATTGAGGGTGAGTGAGGGTGAGTGTGGGTGAGGGTGAGTGAGGGTGAGTGAGGGTGAGTGAGGGTGAGGGTGAGTGAGGGTGAGTGATTGCGAGTAGCAAAAAAATCGTATGGAGCCAGGGGCGTAGCGCAGGCTCCTGCAGGGGGAGGTTGGGACAGGCTGGGGTCCCCCTTGAACTCAATTTCTACGACTATCCCTGAGTTGTGAGAAACTGGTGAGGGGGGGGGATTCGGAAGGACGGGGTGACATCATGTAGATTTACACCATGGCATCGTGCTCCACAGCAAGCGAACGTCTCCCACAAACGGCAACATAGCGCGGCACAAAAACTCGGACTCTTTCCCCTGAGGGAAACGCGCACAGGCCTGCAGAACGGCTTATTTCCACCCTGTCAGAAATGGCACCTCAGCATGGGCCTTCCCTCGTCACTGAACAGGGCATATTGAACAGGGTCGAGGGCTGGAGGGCTGGCAGCTCGTCCTGTTCTCTTCCGTGAATGTCTAGCTGATTTGTCTTGCCAATAAAATATTATTTAACCGGGAGATGGAAACGTGCAGAGAAATGGATAGAGAGTGAGCGGAGACAAATGGAGGCGGGGGCTGGGGAGAGCGAGGGTAGGGAAACAGACAATAGGAAAAAGTAGAAAGAGGAAACATGCAGCAATGGAGAGAACACATCAGAAGAGCAGCTGTAAAATGGGATTGCGAGAGGGAAAATGAAAGGACATGTGGGACAGAGGAGAAGAGCACGAGGTGACCCAACAGGAGTAGATGGGTACTGGGGAGACATGACAGAAGTTAGAGATTAAATAGGTGCGACGGGGGTAAGAGGGCTGAGATATAGGGGTGCTTAGAGCGACGGAGATGCAGGGAAGGAGAGTGACGGTCACAGAAGGGGAGAGGTGTATAGAGATGGCGGGAGGCGGACGAGGAAAATGGTTAGAGAAGGAAAGATGAAGGAAGCACGAGGGAGAAAAGGAAGACGTAAGAGGGTGAAAATGCGTAGAAAACAGAAAAGATTAATAGGTGGGGGAGAGGGCTAGCGAGGGGAGAGCAACAGAATAGACGATCGTGATTAGAGGGTGAAAGGAAGAGAGATGAGAGATCGTGGGACGGAGGTGAAGAGAGAGATATTCGTATAACGTGTAAGAGGAGATAGCTGGAGTGATAGATGAGTTGAGATGAGGATGAGGGACATCGAGAGGTAGGCGATTAAATGGAAACGTATTGAAAGGAGATGGGCAGTTGGAGGAAATTAACAAACAAGATGGAGGGCATTGCTGTGGGGAGGGGGTGGAGGAGAAATGCACACGGCGGGCAGGGGAGGGGGCGGAGTGGGGAGAGCGGCATGTGGGTGTGAAGAAGCCGGGGCCTTTGAAGTGAAGCTAAGCTTCACTTTAAAAGGTGTCAGGAGGAATGCGGCTGAGGGAACAGACGGCGATTGCGGCTGAGGGAACTGATGTGCACGCGCTTTTAAGCTCAATGCACATGCGCATTGAGCTTAAAAGTCACGGGCACTGCAAGGAATCGCCACGATTCCTTGCTTCTTAGTTAAAGGTTGTTTAAGCCGCAATAGGCTCGCAAGCTCGATGCGCATGCGCATCGACAGGCGAGACCTAAAAACAGCCTTCTCAACACCCAGGGATCTGTATCAATTTCAAGTAATCCCCTTTGGATTACATGGGTCTCCGGCTATGTTTCAGAAACTTATGAATATCGTACTACAACCATACAAAGACTTATATAGATGACATAATCATCTATAGTTCCTCCTGGAAAGAACATTTGAACCACTTAACTACAGTCATCCAAGCCTTAGGCGAGAGTGGTTTGACTATCAACCCTGTCAAAAGTCACTTGGCTGCAAAATCAATCAAATACCTGGGGTACCTTCTAGGGAGGGTTACATAAAACCCCAAGAAGAAAAAGTGGCAGCTATTTCTCGAATACCTTTTCCTAGATCCATCAAAGACCTCAGAGCCTTCTTGGGTTTGTTGGGGTACTATAGAAGGTTTATCCCAAACTTCTCACACATAGCTGCTCCCTTAACCGACCTCCTCAAAACAAAAGTGCAGACAGAAAAACGTATTCAACAGCTGTCCCTTACAGAGGTATGGGCCTTTCAACATCTACAACAGACCATCACTTCAAAGCCATTTTTATAAAGCCCCAACTATAATAAACCATTCTTACTACAAACCGATGCATCTGAAAGTGGCCTTGGGGCCATATTGTCATAGACGGATGACAAAGCTCAAGAAAGACTTATCGTATATATTAGCTGTAAATTCTTTCCTCGAGAAACCAAATATGTGGTCATAGAAAAGAAGTGGTAGCCATCAAATGGGTTATTGAATACCTAGAGGGTAGAGAGTTTCTACAATACACAGACCATGGCCCTCTAGAATGGCTAGCTCAAAACAAGGGACACAACCAAAGAATATTATGTTGGTTTTTAACATTACAACCCTTCCGCTTTGCTATCCTACATAGAAAAGGAAAAGAATAGGCCAACGTAGACTACCTGCCATCATGGTCATTATTGCTTCCATGTCCCGATGACAACAGCAGGAGCTGGAAAACAAACCAAACACTGAAAAAGGACTACCATTTGTTTACATAGGACGAATATAACATCGCACAAACCAATCGGAAAGCGGGGGGTGCCGCAGGGGGCCCACTCAACCACCCTAGGAGGAGGAGAAAAGGAGAGGAAGAAAGAGACGGAAAGGGTCAACGAGGAAGACGCCATCGGGGAAGAAGCCAACGTGGAGGACGCCAGCACGGGAAACACCGGAAAGAAGAACCGCCCCCCAGAGAGTGTCACCGAAACTGACTGAACTTCAAACATGTGGAACGAGGAGTTGTGGTCCGTGGGAGACACCAGAAAGAAGAACCTGGCCCCAGAAAGGGCCACCGAAGCCAAGGGACTTGTGGAGTGGTGGTCCCCCGAGGACAGGCATGAGCCGCCGCAACTCTGGAGAATTGCAGCAAGAGGCAGTTCGTGACATAGAAGAGGGTGAAGGTGGGGAGGTTGGGTGGTGGGGTGAGGAATAGGAATACTGTCGTTTTTTCTGCTAATACCTAGGGGCTTCACACTTTCTTTTTTTTACTTGCATATTGATTCCCCATTTAGGGTTCATTTTGATTAAGAAAGTGAACCACTGCTTCATTTCACACACCCCTTTTCCTTTGCCATAAAACACACAGGAGAAAACCTGACAATATTATTAGGTCATAACGGAGAAACTGATACTTGGCGCGCAACGAAGAACGAAATATATATTGTTTTTTTCTTTCTCTCTTCTCACAATTTCCTCCACTTGGATGTGGGGAAGGTTATCACTCCAAATCGCCGTGAGGTTACCCTCACACTTACAGTTCCTTTTCTCTGCTGTTCTGCTCCCTCCTCAAGCCTTCCGGAACCCCCTCTAGAGTATAGAAATGGCTGGAATGAACCAAAGAAGAAGAAAAAGTGATGGAACTTCTACTTGTATAATTTAAGTCGTTATTTGGAATAAAGACACCCCAGTGTTACACCAATACAGCCTCCTCACTTCTGTTTCCATCCCTCCCACAATGGCTTACCAAGATTTGTAAGACAATTCTAAGCATTCTCAAGGCTGGAAAATGTGTTCAGGGAGCAGTGCAGCGCCCTCTATGGGCAACTTTTACCGCTGCAGTTCTTGTGGCCTGAAGAAGGTTAACGTGTTTTCATGTTGGGTTACACCTTCAAGGGGTAAAATGCTTTGATCACAGTTATTGTGATCAGAATGTGATTCCCTCTAGGGGCTATGTTTTAATTGCATTTTTCATTAAGCAAATTTCCTATGAGTTCACAAATTATTAAGACATGCTTATACATTTATCTTGTAAATGCTTTATTGAAATAATGATGCTGACACTGACAGCCACTGGGATCAAAGTTTACATGCTTTATTGCCAGTATTAAGTGCGTTCATTCAAGTAATATTGAATTATTGCACTTAGGTGCAACTTCATGTTGAATTGTTTAATTCGATCCCCCCTTTGGAGGGTCAAAAGTGAGTATGTAATGTAATCAAGAGGTAGTTCCATCAGCCTAATATAAATTTGTAAATAACTGCGGGCCCCTCTCCTGACCAATGTGTTAAACTGCTCCAACAACATAGGCTTCATAACAACTTGGCAGAAAGTCATAGTGATAACAATTTTTAAAAAGGGAGACCGCCAAGACCCAAAATGTTATAGGCCCATTTCTTTATTAGATTCTTTAATGAAGGTGGCGGGAAGGGTGGTTTTAAATAGGCTACAGTCATGGGCTGCGGACACGGGTGTCCTCTCCATTTATCAGTACGGCTTCAAAGAAGAAACTCTGCCCCTCTGTCCCTGTGACGATGCATCACAACAGACGACCCTACACTGTATTTTTTTCTGCAAATTTTATACCTCAAATAGAAAAAGGTACATTGTCAATTTACTTAAAAATTGGGGCCTAGGACAATGCAGACCGGCCTTGTTAAGACTGCAAATGTTGGAGGTTGAGCTTACCCTTTTTAGTGTTTCACTGTTTTTAAAATGTGTTTGAAGATTTAGACTATCAATGAACTCGTGTTCTTGATCTTAGTCATATAATTAGTGGCTGTGCGGTTTTCATATTTCTCTTTTTATAGCATATAATGCTTAATCAATCTTAACTGAAGAAATCATGTGTTTAATGAATCAGCTGTAACTTGTATTTGTATTTTTTTAACATGTGCTTTTATGGTTTCTAAACTGTTACCGAATAAAGCTACTTTTTGACTTTGACTTTGACTAAATAACTGCGTAGTATTGAGTAGTGTGTGTGTGTGTGTGTATGTGTGCGTGCATGAGTGTGTGTATAATAAATACAATTTTCCTTTTACAAAAGAAAAAGCACAGACTGGACAACCATTTATTGAATGGTATTCTTGCGTGCCAGCGAATGGTGATTTCTAGCCCACACCACTTCCCTTGTGTAGGACTTGAACTGCTCTGCTTCACTGCCCTGAGACAGTCAAGTGCTACAATGGGGTGTTTGGTTCCCAGTGAAAGACAAATGTGGACACATTACTTGTGCAGGCCACACAACAAATGGCCCGTTCTCATACAACCTTACATCCGCCTATTCCTATCTCCACTTTAGGAAAAAGCTTAAAACATTCTGGTTTCCCAAATACTGTTCATTACTACTTCCACCAGGCATTCTGTAATTTTAATTATTATGTCAATTGATCTTCAGGCCTATGTTTGCGCTTTATAGATGATTTTCATAATTTAACAACATTCATATCATTCATACAATAACATACCCATTACAGAAAGATAGGTTCTTTTTGGTTTGCATCCACAATATGAATACATTTTCTGACATTTAATATTTAGTAGTAAAAAACAAATAGAGAAGTGCTGCTGACTGTATTACTGTCACTGTTATCAACATTTGTTAACAGTTTAGCCTTCATCAAAAATCCTTACATTCCTGATCCTCTCTTTCCTGACCTTTCTATATGTATTCATATGTTTTAATAAAATGCTACATAATGTTTAAAATGAAAATGATTAAATGGGCACACATTTCCAAACAAACGCATTATAAAAAGCACTCCCAAATAATATTTTAAAAAGGTTAACCCAGGTCACAAATAGGATTTCATTGTAATCACAAATCTGTAGCCTACCTCTTGGAAAAACAGCCTTCATGTATACATTTTTGTTGTTGCATTATTTCATACTATCTTACCCGTCGCGCGTTGCTGCGATCTCCAAAGAAAGGAAATTCAAGGAAACTCGTTATGATAACATTCAATTTACATTGTGTCATTTTTATTGAAACTTATTCATTTTAATATGGAAAACATTTCAAAGTGTCGTTTTAATTCTATTTATTTATTCGAGTGCTTGTGGAAACACGATTTTTTGTTTTTCCGTCTGGTGCGTACATCAGTATTCGAAAGATTATGAGGGCCCTGGTGGGCCGATATTTAAAAAAATGTTACTCCAGAAACCTTCGCAGGAGTGTACTCAACAACTTCCCAAAGTTTCCTGGCGAACAGAAGAATGCTGTTTTAATTCTATTAATTTATTCGAGTGCTTGTGGATACACAATTTTTTGTTTTTCCTTCTTGTACGTACATCAGTATTCGAAAGAATATGAGGGCCCTGGGGGGCCGATATTTAAAGAAAATTTATGCCAGAAACCTTCGCGGGAGTGTACTCAACAACTTCCCAAAGTTTCCTGGTGATCGGATGAATGCTGTTTCAATTTTATATATTTATTCGAGTGCTTGTGGATACACAATTTTTTGTTTTTCCGTCTTGTGCGTACATCAGTATTCGAAAGATTATGAGGGCCATGGGGGGCCGATCTTTAAAAAAACTTTATGCCAGAAACCTATGCGGGAGTGTACTCAACAACTTCCCAACGATTCATGGCGATCGGATGAATGGTGTTTTAATTCTATTTATTTATTCGAGTGCTTGTGGATACACGATTTGTTGTTTTTCCGTCTGGTGCGTACATCAGTATTCGAAAGATTATGAGGGCCCTGGGGGGCCGATATTTAAAAAACATTTATGCCAGAAACGTTCGCGGGAGTGTACTCAACATGTTCCCAAAGTTTCATGGCGATCGGATGAATGGTGTAGTAGTGCATAAAGGACAAACAGACAGACAGACATACATTCGTTTTTATATATATAGATTGTAGTTTCAGCAGTAGAGCTTTGAGGAGAGTTGTTTGGGCCCCCTGTGTGAATTGACAGTAGGAGTGTATTATAATCACGGTTAATGTGCACTCGCATATATACTGTGTGACTAATATTTGAAAAGAAGAAGGAGCAATACAATAGGTTTAAGTATCCTCATGATTAATGAAACTCTTATGCGTACTTTAGAAATGTAACTGACAAAAGTGTGCATTAACACTTTTTTAAGAGATAACGAACTAAATGTGTTTGCTGGTTTGTTTAATATTACACTCATAACACTAATATTTTAAGATATGCCTTGTTTAGCTGTTGAAGTATATGCTGAAAGTATGGCTTATTTGCTTGTAGAAGGAATTTGAAAGTGGAGGCTAAAATTTAAGCTGGTAGTTATACTGAGCTTGATTTGTGAGGAGCAGAGCAAGTACAGCAGATCGTAGTATGGACAATTGGTTGCTTCAACTGAAGCATCTGCAGGTATACATACAATGTAATTTTTATGTAAATGACAATTCTGTTATCTCTTATAGAGACTGAACCTTTAGGACTGCATTACATAAAGTTTGCTCTTCATTCACTAGTACTTGGTGAGTAAAAAAATGATCACATAGAACATTTCTGTTTGGTTTTCTCATTTTAACCATGATGCCAAGATCAATAAATGCACTGCTTTAAGGATCTCTAACCTGCCCTTGTTTCCGTTAATTGTAATTTTCCTTCCTGAATTCATCATACCTTGATACACTCACATAAAGATATAATTCCTTTATCTCAATACTTCACAATCTTGTGAAGAATAGTAGTTTCTGGGCACTCTGAACCCCTGAAATTTCCCACCTCTGGTTGGATGGATTGAAGACCGTGTTAAACTATATTTCATGAGGCAATGTGACTCTAAGATAAGGTACAAAATAGCAATTCAAAAATGCAGTCAAATAAGAAAGGGGCTCAATAAGTGAGTTTTAAGGCTAAATTAGACATTTATGAAGATTTATTACCAAGATTTCAAAGGGTATAATATAGGATATTTAAAGTGAAAATGCAGTACATTTCATTGAAATATATAAAGTTAATGTCATGAATGTTCTCAATAATAAGACAATATATAATAATAGGCAAAATCAAAAATAATCAAAGTTCCAAATGTGCACCAAAGTCTGTAAGAAATTGGACTGCATCCCTAGTAGCATAGGAAAGGTCTCCCAAGAGTTCTGGCTCACCCCTAAAATTGAGGGTTTATCTAGGGAATCTTCTAATGGAAATACATGGGCAGTGCAGAATCTTCGTGGTCGGAGCAAATATATAAAATTTCAAGAAATCAGAATGAACATTTACAAATTGTCATGCAGCCATACTATCTAAGTCCTATCCTACTAAACTAATGTTGATTCACTACCCTCTGATATGATGTCATCTGGAGTTGTCAGAACAAACCAGTTACAAAAACAATAGTGAACCATTGTGAATGAATGCAATATTGTGTGCAAGCGAAAGACCCTTGAAGAAAAGATACAGTACTGAGCCCATACTAGAGAGTCTTCTTTGAGAATAGTGCCATTCAGAAATAAACAAACGTGACTTGAAGGGTCGGCCCCTCCACCATGGCGGAGGAGTATCGCCCCACTGGCTCAGAGCCAGCAGCAAAAAAATAAAAAATATTTCAATATTGTTTTATTTTTAAGGGTGTACAGGGAGGGGGTGGGGCATGGGAGAAGAAGAGAGTGCTAGGTGCACTCCCTAAGTGCTCATATGTGTTTGGCCGGCCATCTCAGACTGACCAAAACATGCATGTGCACTTAGGTTTCTCTAACCTGGCTGTATTGAACAGTCGGGTTAGAGAACCCCCACAGACTTCCTGACCTGAGCAGAACGCCTTTAACGCACACTCAGGCCAATCCCCGTGCTGCATTGGAAAGGGAGTCTGTGACATAGTCACAGTGTGCCTACTGGGACAAGGAAATTCCAGCACGGAGGCGCGACACAGGACGCAGCTGGCAGCAGGTAAGCTTCATTTATTTTTATTTTTTATTATTATTGTAATCACTCCCTTGTCCCCCCATGCCTCGTCCTGCACTCCTCCCCGGGCTCCCTCCCCCCTCACCTCCTCCCCGCCCTCCTCTTTTTGTAAGTGGCAGCCGTCACTGGTGACTTGCTTGCTTGTGTGCATCAAAGATCATACACAGAACACATATGGAGAGACATCCATTTTAAAACAATATTGCATTGAGGTCTTGCTAAGGCCTAGTTAGCATAAGCCAGGAAAATACACTTTAACAGTTCATATTAATATTGTTTCCAAGACATTAGTATCATATTATTATTATTATAGGCTTTTATAGCGCGCTCTGTTACAAAAAAAATAGTATCCTGGCGCGAAAGGGGTGAGAGGCAGGGTAGAGGGGGACCCTATACAGTGATGTTAAAAAGGTAGGTCTTCAGTCCCTTCTTGAACAGAGTGATGGATGGAGCTGTTCTTAGCTGCTGCGGGAGGGTGTTCCATGCTCTCGCCGCTCTGACTGAGATGGATTGGCCGCCGAGCCTGCTGTATTTGAATTTTGGAACAGTCATTTGGTGCAGATTAGCTGATCTGAGGGGGCGGTTGGGAACATATAGGGAGAATCTTTTCCTCAGGTAGACAGGACCAGCTTGGTGAACAGCTCGAAAGGCGAGGACAAGGGTTTTAAATAGAATCCTGTGGGCAACCGGGAGCCAATGCAGGGTGCGGAGAGGTTGACGGACACTTGAGCTTTTTGGAATATTAAACAAAAGCCGTACAGCGGCATTTTGTATAACTTGGAGGCGATGGATCAGATAAGCAGGAAGGCCGCAGAAGAGGCCATTTGCGTAATCCAATCTGGATAATATAAGGGCACGGATGACGGTCTCTTTGGCCGCTCTCGGGAGAAGTGGAAAGAACCTGCGTAAAGTTTTAAGTGTAGAAAAGCAGATCCCGGTAAGTCTTTTTATATGATCCTCGAATCTGAGGTCATTGTTAAACCAGACTCCAAGATTTTTTGCAGGGCCTCCGATGGATTTAGGGCAAGGTAAGTCGGCTGGCCAAAGAGAGTTGCCAAAGTTGTCTGGGAAGGAGCCATAAAGCAGAATTTCAGATTTGCTTTCGTTGCATTTTAATTGGGCAAGGGCAAGCCAACGAAAGACAGATGACAAGCAAGTTTGGGCTCCAGATGTATCCAGGTTGTTTTTGGGCCAAGTAAACAGGAGTTGAGTGTCGTCAGCGTAAGCCATTATTTTTGCTCCCAATTGTTCAGCAAGGAAAATAAGCGGGGTTAGATATATATTAAAAAGCAGGGGGCTAAGAGTGGAGCCCTGGGGTACACCCGTTACAAGTTTCTTGGGGGAGGAGGCGAAAGGCGGCATCCAGACTTGTTGGAATCTATTGTCCAAAAAGGACGTTAGCCAGTCCAGAGCAGAGCCTGTGATGCCTATGGCCGCTAGTCTGGTAAGCAGAAGGGAGTGAGGGACAGTATCGAAGGCGGCAGAGAGGTCTAATAAAATCAGAGCCGCTCTGCCACCTTCGTCCAAACACTCCCGAATGGCCTCGGAGATTTCCACCAACGCCGTCTCCGTACTATAGGCTGCTCTGAAGCCTGACTGTGCTGGATGAAGAGCCTGGGAATTTTCGACGAATTTGTCTAGCTGAGTGAAGGCGACCTTTTCACATACTTTTGCTAGGGCCGGCAGCAATGATATAGGCCGGAAATTAGCAGGGATAGCAGGATCTAATCCATTTTTCTTTAGAAGTGGGAGCAATTTAGCTTGCTTCCAGCAGGTCGGGACCGTGGCTGTGAGGAAAGAGCGATTGATAATATGCGTTACCTCATTGCCAACTGTGTCTGCGAGACGCGCAAGCACACTGGCAGGGCACGGGTCAGAAGGGGATCCTGAATGTAGGGAGGCGAGGATGCTGACAATGTCCGTATTTTCTACTGGGGAGAACTGATGAAACCGTTCCATGGGGGTAGGTAACACAGGAGACGGGATGGCCAGTATGGATGGAAAGCTGTTACATACAATAAGTAAGTCATCCTGGATTTTGGTGATTTTGTCAACGAAGAAAACGGAGAGTTCTTCGCACCATTTCTCTGTGGAGGCAAGTATGGGTTGGGCAGCGCAGGGTGAAGTAAAACTTTTCACTATAGCAAAGATTTCTTTGCTATTGTTATTGGCATTAGTTATGCGCCCTTCAAAATATTGGCCTTTTGCGGATCTGATCGCCGCATAATATTTCTTTTGCGCCGTCCTTAGGTTCTTTTTTGCCTCGGGGAGATAGGCTTGTCTCCATGTTCGTTCAAGTTTTTTACAACCTGACTTAAGATCACGGAGGGTGGAGGTGAACCAAGGTTTGGAAGGAGTGGTACGCAGTCGGCAAACCCGACCTGTTTTTATTGATGCGGCCGACCCACCTTCTATCCAGGAATTAAATGTACTAACGGCCAACTCAGTTTCCATAGGTAGAGTGGGGCGGGAGGTGTCAAGATGTTCAGACATGATCTCTACAGTGATTTTTTGTTTATGAACAGTTGAGTCATTAGTCTTAGCTGGGCGTGTCAGGGTCCAAGAAAATCTGATCAGCATGTGGTCGGACCAGGGCACTATTTCGGGATTGGTTAGATTAATGTCGAAATTAGTGCAGACCAAGTCAAGGACATGTCCACCTGAGTGAGTGGGAGTTTTAACCCATTGTTTAAGCTGGGCCATGGCAAGAGCTTCACTTAGGCGGAACGTGTCAGAGAGGTCCAGATTATCCACATGTATATTGAAATCCCCCAGAAGAAGGTATCTGGAGTATCTCAATGCCCGTGGGACTACTATGTCCTCCAATATACCTAGAAATCTACCCACATGGCCTGGTGGTCGGTAGACCAGGGAACCCCCTAGAGTGAAGTGCGCCCCAAGTGATAGTGAAAAGTGCAGTATCTCAGCATCCGCTGGGGGGCCTTGGGGTTCTAGAGAGAGAGTCCATAGTTCTCTAAATATGACTGCTAGGCCACCACCTCTGCCTAATGGGCGGTCGTTCCTTGCAATTTTGAAACCCCGTGGGATGGCAAATTCGACCACCGGTCCGCATGTCTCATTTAGCCAGGTTTCAGTGACAAAGAGAAGATCCAACTGGTTGTCACTCAGGATTTCAAAAATGTCCTCAGAGTGCTTAACCAGTGATCTGGCATTGATCAGGCCTGCCCGAATAAGTGACGGATCGCCGGGGAGCAGAGTTGGAAGTGAGAGAATGGGCTGATAGCATCAGTGTACACATGTACATTCAAGCGTAAACTAATACTCTGCACTCTATTCATACTGCAGAATTGTGATATTATTTCACAAAAGCTTCCTCAAGTTCAACTGAAATGCTAGTTTTTTCAGGGTCCCCTCTAATCCACAGTTGTCATTAAGGAAGAGAGGAGATTGGTTCATTGTAAAAAACTTTGGATTTCAACTCCAAAATGATTGGTTCCCTCTGGAGCTATCTGTACTAAGCCTTACACTCAGATTACAATATATACATATATATTCTGTGAAATCCCAGCCACTGTTGTTTCTTATCTACACTTGACCTCTTTCATGTTAAGCTCCATCCACCTACTTCACCTGACTCACTCGTTCTCTTCACCTGAGCGTGACAATTCTATTTATGATGCTACAGGAGCTCAGTACTTGCTGCTCCCAGAATCTTCTGCTTGGCAACATTCATAGAATTTTTGAAGCACTATTATCGGATGGGAAAGGGCACTCAGGGGGGTGTTTAGATGGAATATCAGAACTAAAAATATTGTGGGACAAAATATTTTGTCAAGAATATCGAGGACAAAAAAGTTGTGAAGGGAAGTTTTTATAGGTAAGTAAAGTTGTACTATATGTAACTCCACATCTATGGGCCCCATTAGGATGTTGGGAGGATCGCCATCGCCATGCGGGCGGTGGCAATCCGCCCAACATCCTTCCCCGCCTGCCACCCATTTCCCGCCCGCCATATTACTATGGCGGGGGGGACCGCGGCAGACAGAAAGCCTGTCCGCCGCATTTCCGCCCGGTCAAGGAGTTAACCGGGCGGAAAAGGGTTTCATATGGTGGCGGTGTCTGTTAGACACCGCCATCCATATTAGGGTGAAGGCGGGGACATGCCTTTCCATGGCGGCAACGCCGCCACGGAAAGGCATGCGGGAATGGGTTGTGGGGGCCTGGTGCGGGCCCCCAGGGACTCCGTAGGGGGTGCACATGGGGGGTACCTATGGTACCCCCCTGCACTTCACTGTACAACGTGACAGGCACCGCACGGTGCCTGTCACGTTGTGCATTGAAGTGCACAATGTACATTTTTAGCATTGCGGCAGGCGGTGCTTTCAGCACCGCCCACCGCAATGTTAAAAATGCAGAATGCGACCGCCAGTGTGGCGGGCGCATCCTAATAGCCCCCATGGGACCGCCGCCCTTATGGCGGGCGGTCCCGTTTTACGTCGGGATGGCAGGCGGACAAAGTCCGCCTGCCGTCCTAATGGGCCCCTATGTACCTTGACGATATGTATATCATCAAGGTACATAGCTGTGGAGTTAAGAATAGTAAATCTATACTAGCATATTTGCACTTACCTTCTCAATAGTTTGGTCCTCGATATTTTTGACACGATGTTCTGTCCACACAAAATTTATGGTCCCGACATTTTTTCAGTTATCCTTGACCAGGGTGGAATCAAAGGGTCCCGGGAGGGCAGAGGGCCCTATTCCACCTCGGTAAAAACCTGACAGGGGGTGCCTTCCTCCTTGGATAAAATTGCTATTGCTAATGAGATACTGAAAATTTAGGTGCAATTTTCAAAATTGTTTGTCAGGTGTTTTGTTTTTCATGGGTCTATTTAGATGAAAGGTTGCAAGCACAAAAGGTGGATTTTTGGGGTGATGAGGCTCTGTCATTTTTGCTCTATTGAAATGCAGCGTAGTGAAAGTCTGGTTTTGAGGAGTAAAAAAGGTGCATATAGAAAGAGTGATAATATATTTAGGGCCTAATTTGTATGTTGATGGAGAGGGAACTACATTGCAATGATGGTCCCCCTTCCAGCATAGTGGTCCTCCTGCTGGATATAAATGCAGGCAGACCAGATGTTTAATCATGATGGAGACTACTCTATTTACACCGTGATTAAACCTCACCGATGGGTGGGGTAAGGGCTGTTGGTGGCGGACCTCAGACCTCTAACTCCGCCAACCTATTTTAGATGGGTTAAATTATAGGTCAGTTTTCACTGCCCATCACTGCGAAGAAAACCCTGGCAGTAAGGGGAAGTGAGATCTGATAACTGCCCCTCTCGCCATGGGAGCATGACTAGTGAGTAGATCATTTTCTTAAAAGAGAAAACAGCTTGGTTTACTGCTCTGTCATGTTGAAGGAGCCCTGCACCAAACTCCTGAAAGTCTTGGTTGGAACTGCCATGATGGCGGTCCCTGGCAATGCTTTAGAAATGACCACCAGCTTGGCGGTCATTTCTAAATTAGACAGGCAGCATCTCCATCAGGGCAACAGAGTAATGTACTCCGTTGCCCTGGCAGAGAAACAGGCCACTCACCTTAATATAAATTGGGCTCTTAGTCACCATATAAAGTGTATTTGATGAACCATGTTTGAGAGAAAATGGTTTTCTCACATGATTTTGTCATCAAAGTACTCTAGAATCTAGAATGAGGAGACATGTTCTATAAATGCACAACTATCTTCCTCAGCCATGAGGGCGAAAAGTCTGATATGCTGATTAAAACATACTTCCCACTGGAGCAGCAGTCTGTCAGTTGATTCTTCAGTGCTCTACTGCAACTTCAACACAGAAGTACAATGAACAACCAGAGTGCTAACACTCTATAGACATGACAAAAACCCCATGTTGCTGGAATGGGAGCTGTGGAAGCGACATATTTTCCAGTAGAGGAAACGGCAGTTAATGAGGTCAATGGACAAAATAATAGGTTTCATTTTGTGATACTAATTATGGTTAGCATTGTGAAACGCTAAAATGATGCCACACTTTCTCTAAATTCTCAAATATCTTTGTCATCCATGTCAGAAATAAGTTTGGCAGGATGAGTGAAACATGCATTTTCAAGAGCAGTGGCACCATTCTGTCAGTTGATTTCCCAGTGATCTACTGTAGCATCACCACTGATTTCTAATGGACAATTAGAGTGTTAACATTCTATATTATTGAAAAATGGATGCCAAGTTGATGAATAGAGGATGTTCAATTTAAAGCTTTTCATATGGAGCAGAATGGGTGAATAAGCTTTGAGGTGTTTATGCATATATGAAACCAGCTGGTTAAAATTATGTGAGAGCAAGAGTTGATTTTTAGTAATTTATGACATCATATATTTTAAAGGATTAAAGTTGTTAATGAGAGAAAGTGATCCCTCCTTAAGTTCAGCATTCCCTTTCCACATCTGTTTCCTCAGACAATCCATCCTCTCACTGGCTTTCTACATCCTTAATTTTAAAGTAGTAAAATGTAAGTAAATATAGAATTTTTTTAATCTTTATTTAAATTTGCAACAGTAGGTTTTTTCAGAGGTGCATAACGCTATTTGCAGACTCCTTACATTAATAAAAGGAATGTATTCCTATGAATAGTAGGAACCTTCAAATGAGCTGTTGTTTGAACATTTAATTTTTCATTTTACATTGTCCCGCTTCCTTCCTCACATATAAAAACGGAATGTAGTCCGATAAGTAGTGGGAACCTTCAAATTTGGACATTTAATTTATATTTTACCATTTTCCACTTTTATCAGTAGTTGCATCTCCCTGAATGAGTGCTTACTGGCATCAAAATAATTGTTTTGTGAGTTAAACATAAGGAAATAATAAAAACAAATGTAAATATGCATTGTTTATTAAAATAATGCATTCTGTGCCTTATAAATGACTACTTTTAAATATAAAACATTAAAAAAAATAACTTAGTAAATCCGGCAGAACAACAAAGCTACTTTTTAAAAAATAGTCAAAACTGTCCTTAACTACTTGGAACAACTTAAAGATATAAAACGAACAAACTAAAAGGAATGATTTTAGGGGCTTGTTTATTTCAGGAACTTGTAGTACCTGAGATAAGAACCATTTCTTTGTACATGTTCAGCCTTCTGCACAAGGAATGAAATGATTCAAAGCTGTCTTCTCCAGCAGATTGTCTCCTAACACAGGCACATATTGTGAGGTAGGTAAACATTTTATTAAGGGGCCGATTCCGATCTCGGTCGGAAGGGCTCCGAATCGGGTTCGGGATTAGCGGGTCAGATTCGGAGGCTGAATTTCCGTCCGGTTCGTACACAGGTCCGGACGACGAAGTACGATGCGAACAAGGGCGAAATCTCCTGCTGAATCGTTTCCGGGTACAAACCGCTCCGTACGTCTCGTAGAAGCAATCGCAATGGACCGCACACCGCTAGCCCCTCCTCCGGGTCACCCCTAGGGACTCTGGTACATGGAGTTCTTGAGTGGTTCACCCCAGTGGGTGCAAGTAGGTACTTGTTGAACTGATGATCTCTAGACCCGATACATGTCCCGGGTTTTTGGATATCGCCAGAGACATGGCTCGGGTTTCGGGATAACTTCCCTCATCAGTAGAGAAAATAGTTAGGGGTGGAAGAGAAGGCCGCCAAACAACCGTCAAAGGCCTCGATGCCAGAACCGGCACGCAGGTGCGTCGTCCAGGAGCCCGTCGGCTCAAAGCTCAAGGGAGCCAATTTGTAGAAGCAATCGCAATGGACCGCACACCGCTAGCCCCTCCTCCGGGTCACCCCTAGGGACTCTGGTACATGGAGTTCTTGAGTGGTTCACCCCAGTGGGTGCAAGTAGGTACTTGTTGAACTGATGATCTCTAGACCCGATACATGTCCCGGGTTTTTGGATATCGCCAGAGACATGGCTCGGGTTTCGGGATAACTTCCCTCATCAGTAGAGAAAATAGTTAGGGGTGGAAGAGAAGCCCGCCAAACAACCGTCAAAGGCCTCGATGCCAGAACCGGCACGCAGGTGCGTCGTCCAGGAGCCCGTCGGCTCAAAGCTCAAGGGAGCCAATTTGTAGAAGCAATCGCAATGGACCGCACACCGCTAGCCCCTCCTCCGGGTCACCCCTAGGGACTCTGGTACATGGAGTTCTTGAGTGGTTCACCCCAGTGGGTGCAAGTAGGTACTTGTTGAACTGATGATCTCTAGACCCGATACATGTCCCGGGTTTTTGGATATCGCCAGAGACATGGCTCAGGTTTCGGGATAACTTCCCTCATCAGTAGAGAAAATAGTTAGGGGTGGAAGAGAAGGCCGGCAAACAACCGTCAAAGGCCTCGATGCCAGAACCGGCACGCAGGTGCGTCGTCCAGGAGCCCGTCGGCTCAAAGCTCAAGGGAGCCAATTTGTAGAAGCAATCGCAATGGACCGCACACCGCTAGCCCCTCCTCCGGGTCACCCCTAGGGACTCTGGTACATGGAGTTCATCAGTCCAACAAGTACCGACTTGCACCCACCTGGGTGATCCACTATTGCACTACAAGTACCAGAATCCCGAGGGGCGATCCGGAGGAGGTGCTAGCGGTGTGCGCTCCATTGCGGTGGTTTCAATTAATTGGCTCCCTTGAGCTTTGAGCCGACGGGCTCCTGGATGCTGCCCTGCGTGCCGGTTCGGGCATCGAAGCCATTGACGGTTGTTTGGCGGCCTTCTCCTCCACCCCTAACCATTTCTCTACTGATGAGGGAAGTTATCCCGAAACCCGAGCCATGTCTCGGGCGATACCCAAAAACCCGGGACATGTATCGGGTCTAGAGATTCATCAGTCCAACAAGTACCGACTTGCACCCACCTGGGTGATCCACTATTGCACTACAAGTACCAGAATCCCGAGGGGCGATCCGGAGGAGGGGCTAGCGGTGTGCGCTCCATTGCGGTGGTTTCGCTCCGTACGTCTCCACCGTAAGCTAACCGTGGCGTGCAATGGAGGCGAATTCTGACCGAGCCAGTACGATGCACGATCCGGACAGCCGGATCAAGGTGGAGCTTCCGGCTCGCAATAGCTCCCGGAGCTGGTCTTTGGGGGTCTGCATCGGACCCCCTGGTACCCGCAGCCTTACGGCTCGGACACAGGGGTAGACCCATGGGTCTCCCAAACACAGGAATGTATGGTGCGGATGGCACTGATGATTACACACTGTAGGGGGCGCACTTGTCCAGAACGTACCCATTCAGTCAATGGGAACCCATGTACGACTGGCTCCCATTGACTTCAATGGGAGTCTGACCGAAACGAGTCCGACAGCATACGGCCGCATCGTACTCGCTCGGTCGGACTCCAGGAGTCCTGATCGGTCGTTAAAACACCCCGGATCTGCCTTGGTCGGAGTGATTTCCGACGCAGATCGGATTCGGCCCCAAAGTCGTTATTACTCTGTGATCTTCAGAGGCAGTTGTTATTGGAGAGAGCAGTGATATTTTGGTTGATGCTGCCATGAGACTTACTCAGTTACTAGTTATGAGTCTCCTGGGTAGATATTGATCGGCAGTCAAAATGCAGCATTTTTGGTAGTTCACAGCTGTCTGATCTACAATCTGTGATACAAACAACAAAAATGCAGGAAAATCCCTGATATGCATTACTCTGGTTTGCAATGCAATCGAATAGCACCAAAAAACTGTACACAATACATTATACCAACACACTCTGTGAGACAGTATTAGTCCTGTGTGCCAGTTACCCTTCAGTGGGCATAGCATTAACACTGCAATCCTGACATAGGGTACACATGGATCTCACTCACCAAGAGACAGGACCTTAATGTATTGAGAGTGAGTTGCCCTGACAGGTTGTCTTAAGCCTGTAGAATGTGGTAATACATGCATGCTTCTTTGGATGGTAATGCAGATTAACTCAAAGGGAATATTGACAGTTCAAGCTCTAGAGTCTTAAAAAATTGCAAGTCTGGAACCATGGCAGTATCTATCAATTAACAAAATAATATACTGCTGACAATGAGCACCATGGCTGATGCATCAGAAAATGGAACAAGAGGGTTGGCCAAATCTTTAAACCCTTTCCTAGAGAAGTGTAAGCACCCAGAAGTGACAGATAACAGTTGTATGTAGACGTTTATTGTAATGACTGAGCTCAGGCTGAATGATAATTAAATCAAATAATTGAGAACAGGATCCAAGCATGGTTTGCCCTTTGTCAAGCAGGAGGTAGCTGACTCCAAATGGATTTCCACTTCTCAAGACAAAACTTAAATGGAATCAGAACATTTAACACTTAAGAATTCTGTGACTTCAGCCCACACAAGCTGATGGAATATCACAACATATCTCCCTCCCTTATTAATACTAACTTCATATATAGGAAGGTAAAGATAAGATCTTATGTTTTATTTATATACACATTTTATTTTTATCTCACATACTCCTTAAGATACCTAAGTATCCTTTGTGTCCTTTATCCCCTTGTTAGATCAACAAGTGTATCAACTTGTATCCCCGGTGTGACCATGGTCATTCAGAACATGACCCTTATGTGGGCTTTCCTTTGCCAGCCAGCAAGTAACAGACTCTAAATGGAATTCCACTGCTTAAGGCAAAACATATATGGAATCAGAATATTTAATACTTAAGAATTCTGTGGCTGGAGCCCACAAGAGCTGAACCAAGATCCCATCAACCTTGCTATCAAAAATGGTGAATGCGTATAAAGTATAAATGAAAAATTATAGCGGAGGGGAGCCTGAGAGATCATACATTGAAGTTACACACTTCTACAGGTATTCTCAATTTGAGCTGAAAGCAGTTGATATACTGGCCACTCTAGAAATATTATACAGCAGTACCAATTCAGATATGTAGTCTTTATAAAAATTAAACTACAGACAATTGTAGAGAACAAGAGTAGTTATGAAGCTAAATTTCAAAATTAAAAATGCTATTTCTCATCACCAGAACCAAAAATGGGTTAGAGAATAACCGCATTTGCTCTGGTTCATAAGAACAAACATTGAGACGAGAAATAGATGAACTCCTAACATTGCTATATTAGCAGCTGAGATAGGGTAACAGTTCCCCGTTGCTCACTAAAGTGTTTCACCATAAAAAAGACTATGACCTTAAATTATGGAATTTATTGCAGATTTTATTTCCACCAGTCTGGTGGCTGAACCATCACCACCACACCAGAGGTACAGCTTCTTCCATATATATATTGGGGATCACTGACAAAATATAAAATGACAAAATATCGAAGTCCTATCTACAAACAGGTAAGTACAAAAATATCGAATGAAAAATATCGTTAAAAAAATATAGTTAGTCAAAATATCGATTTTTTTTTTAATGTCTTAAAAGTAATTTAAAATTAATGAAATAATAAATATAATTACCTAAAACATACTTAAAAATGCTTAAATAACCTTAAAATTATTAAATATTTAATGTAAGTTAAAAAAAAATAAACATTCAATTTTATTTTTTAACACATATATATATTAACATATTATTAATAAAAAATATACAATATTTTTACCGTAGGATAGCGGGAGGGTAAAATGTACTATTACCACTCCAGTGAACGCAACAGTAGGGTAAACGATGGATAGCGTAGGGGTAAAAATTACTATTACCACTCCAGTGAGTGCAACAGTAGGGAAAGCGTTGGATAGCGTAGGGGTAAAAATTACTATTCCCACTCCAGTGAGTGCAACAGTAGGGAAAGCGTTGGATAGCGAGAGGGTAAAAATTACTATTCCCACTCCAGTGAGTGCAACAGTAGGGAAAGCGTTGGATAGCGTAGGGGTAAAAATTACTATTCCCACTCCAGTGAGTGCAACAGTAGGGAAAGCGTTGGATAGCGGGAGGGTAAAAATTACTATTCCCACTCCAGAGAGTGCAACAGTAGAGAAAGCGTTGGATAGCGTCGGAGTAAAAATTACTATTCCCACTCCACAGAGTGCAACAGTAGGGAAAGCGTTGGATAGCATGGAGGTAAAAATTACTATTCCCATCCAGAGAGTGCAACAGTAGGGAAAGCGTTGGATAGCGTAGGGGTAAAAATTACTATTCCCACTCCAGAGAGTGCAACAGTAGGGAAAGCCTTGGATAGCTTAGGGATAAAAATTACTATTCCCACTCTAGTGAGTTTAACAGTGGGAAATGTAAAGATTTAATATATTAATAAAAATAAATTCAATATTAATACCAATAAAAAATTAATTAAAATAAATTACCAATTTAATATTATGTACTATTTAATCAATTATAATTCCAAATAAATATTAATAATTAAAATAAATTTCCTATTAATACAAATTAATTAACAATTAATTAACAATAAATTAAAAATCAATACCAATAAAAAAATAAAAATTATTTACTTAATTACAATTAAATTACTTTCCACCCTATTCCCCTATAAACCCACAACCCGCTACGGAAAATAAATTAATAAAATTAACATAATTATCAATTAATCAATCAATAAAAATTAATTACCAATTGAAAAATAACAACTAATTCAAATTGAATAGCAATAAATAAATTACCATATTTAATTAATTATAATTAAATTACTTCCCACCCTATTCCCCTATAAACCCACAACCCGCTACAGAAACTAAATTAATAAAAATAACACAATTATCAATTAATCAATCAAAAAAATTAATTACCAATTAAAAATTAATTAAATACCAATTAAAAATTAATTAACCATTAATTCAAAATGAATACCAATAAATAAATTAACATATTTAATTAATTACAATTAAATTGCTTCCCACCCTATTCCCTTATAAACCAACAACCCGCTACAGACTTAAATTACGCAAAAATTAAATAACATTAAAACACACTTTAAAAAATTCGATATTATTAAAAATTTGATATATTTTAATACCTACATTATATACTTTGATATTTTAACTTTCTATATTTAAAAAATCGATATTGCATTACTTACCTTCAATTCGATATTTTTCACCACTATATTCTGTCCATTCGATATGTTGTCCATTCTATATTTTGACTTCGATATTAGCGCTATTCTATATTTTTGATTCGATATTATGTCTGTATACCATATATCGGCATTGACATTTCCCCCAAATGTGTCTGTCTTCACTTTATGGAGAAATCCATGGCAGAAACTCCACCAAGTCCATGTTGGAGGGTGCTATTCCTACCACCTCATGTGGGAACTGAAAATGTATTCCTAATAAAAGATTACATTATCAGCAGCTATTTAACAGTTCTCAATGACATGCTGGGGATGAGCATGGGATGTTGTCAACATATTATTGACATAAAGTATGGCATTCTGTGAATGATCAACATCTTTTGTGTGGCTGTATTTTTCTGTGGGAAAGCTGCCAGTCATAGTGACTGACCAGTCACCCTATGTTGGAAGGCTAGCCTGCCAGTGTCTTGTAGTATTTGCACCACCTAATGTCAGACCAGATGAAGAAGAAAATAGAGGCTCTTATAGTACACCACCAGACACCTATTGCCTCACCAATAGGACAGTCGAGGAAGCAGAAGTTGTGTATAGTAATCCTGGTGATTTTTGAAGGGATATCCATTGCCTCCCTCCATTGATTCAGGCAATATATCTCCTCAGGCCCATTCCAGCCCCTTTTAGAAAGACTTGCAGGTCATGTAACAATTTAACTAGTACTGATCCACATCAAAATTCTGAACTCAAACAAGGTAAATGTAATATGGATTAGAGGGGGGCGAACCACTAAAAGCTCGACGAGGCTCGAGCCTGAAGTCTGGTTATCACTCAGGTCGAGGTCCTCAAGCCTGTGATGAGCTGAGCTTTTATATGTAGTCTGCCTGCCGCCACACTCTAGCCTTATGCACAAAGAAGTAAAAACAAAACATTAACATTTGAGGAGAAAAAGAGAGACACCTAGATACCCATTTATTGGTTTATTTGTGCAAAGTGAAACCAGAAAACTTGGATTACTAGCTGCTCCCTCCACATAATCCAAACAGTGTGATCTTAGACAAATATTTTATTTCACTGATTCTACATTTTCTGCATTATCACATATGAAAGCAATTTCAAATACCTGAGTTAAGAATACCAGCTGTACAAAATAGTTTGAAATAAAGTCTATAATGTAGTTCTATCTATAAGTATCTAGGCCATATACAGGGTTCCCATTACAACTGAGGACGGGGCATCTTGAACACCTTACTTCTAGCTATTACATCTTTGTACGCCACCTGGGTCAGACTCAAGTTAACATCTACAACTGTCTCTAGGAAGATCACGACTGACAACAGCCTCTAACAAGGCTGTGTGCATATGCCCCTCTTTTCTCTCTTCGAAGATCTGCAGACCAAGAAGTCTATATTGCAATATGCTGATGACATAAGCCTCCTGGACCATTCGAGAACTGGCCTACAGAAAGCACTGATCACACCACAGAATTTTAATATGGCTAACGAAATAGCAGCAAATGTTCTAAGACCAAAATTCTCATTGTTGGACACCCTGACAAAAAAAACAAATTACAGGTGGAGCCTGGGGACGTTATAAATTGAAAATGCCCACTATTACACCTACCTGGGTGGTTCACCACTAAAGCTGGGCAGAAAAAGCAACAGAGTCATGCCATTACAAAAGATGAGGCAATCATCATCAGTGTTAGTAAACTGAAAAAATCTCTGGAAAGCCCATCCACTGGTCCAATAAGACGGATTCTGGCAGCCACTTTGTTGCCAATGATTACTTACGGTCAAGAAGCTCAGTTAGTACATACCTTGGACTAATATCAAGTCAAGGCTTACAAACGGTCTTCAACCTTCCTTCAGCCTTCCTTCATATCTTCAGAATAAGGCTGGAATTCAGGCTGGTGGCTCAAATGTGGGCGAGTTTGGTTACCCTTGTAAATAATTATCACAGTATAATGAATGCACCGGCTAATACAATGAAAGCAGCAGTCCGGCCCAGTTTTAGCCTAAGTGGGAATCCTTGGTCACAATACCTGCAACTCTCAATCCGAACTGCCAAGCCATGTCTTTCCTGAGTCCCTTGCTCACTTTGCCACTGGATTCAAGCAAGCCGGGCTGAAGACGGCTGTAATGCCAGAAACCGGTCCCGGAAGCTTGTTTCCGATCCAGGAAGGCATGGCTTGGCAGTTCGGGCTGGACTGTTCCCATGAGGCACAGGGTCAAGGCTGATTTGCATATGGCCATGTCTGAACTGGGGTGGTGTGGAGTGCAAAAAAATGATGGATTTAGGCCCACATCTCTGTACTGGGGTGAATGTATGACATTGTTCTGCATTCTGTCCATCAACTGTTGTTTTGCATCGAACTTGTAATGAGGCAGTAAATCTGGTGTTCAGCATCACAGAGCCGGTTGAACTGGCAACAGTTTCAAATGTATTAATATTATGGTACATAGTCTAGAGAACACAATCTCCTTAAGATCGAGCCAGTTCGCTTTGTCTGAGCCACTCGTTCAGCTCACAATAACTGCTTTAAAGTGGCTTAAACTCCAGAGACCAAAGGATGCCACACTGCTTTTTCCTTTTCTGTGATGCTGTTTTGCACTTACTTATTGATGCTAAATTCAGGGGCGGTGGGTGACATTTCAAAGTGGTGAGGCGCCAAGTGATTTGCATACAGCACCGTAGCGAGCGAGCGCAGCGTGCGAGCCCGGACCCCAAAAGGGGGGTTTGGGGGATTACCCCCCCCCTGAAAGTTTTGAAGAAAAATCGTGTATTTTCAAGCAAATTTGAGAAAGCAGGAAGGTTAATAAAGCAATTGTGAAAGTGCAGTTATTACATTAATAGATGGCATAACATAGGTAGCTGCTTATTCAGTATAACCACAGAGCTTCATTCATTCCGTCCTATTACTCTCAGGTGCTGAATTCAGACTATAAGACTTTCATGAAAATCTCAGCTCAGAGTAGAAGAAGTTGCACAGCAGTTGGGAAACAGCCTTCACAAAGCATTAGGAAAATGAGAGGCAATTACTTGAAAGCAAACTGAAAGCAATGCATCAAGTAGTAACTTAAAGCAATGCATCCAGCAAAACAGTGCATGCAGTCAACCATACAAAAGTAAACTAAAGCAAGTGTGAACCTGTGAACCTTCACTTTGAAAGCAGGGTGCTAGTCAACAGGCCAGTCACATACATTTAAACTGAAGAAGAGTACACCTCAGCATGCAGGCACCAACATAAAAGCACCAAGCAAGTCAAACAGTTTAATGAAAGAAAAATGACTGGTCTGGGTCTGGATCTGACTTGGTACGAGCAGGATACAAAAAGTAAACGAGTAGGTGGTAACCCACTTCAAGTGAAGGAGCTGTAAGGAACCTAAGCACACTGGTGTTGATACCAATAACAGGGCAGCTCTGGCTTTCTCAGGGTGGCTGTCAGCTGTGTGATGAAACCAGCATGTGAAGCAGTTACCTCAAACAAACTAAAACCAATGCACTCATCAAGACAAGAAGTTACATGAAATCAAATAGAAAACCACCATCAAGCCAGGTAATCACCTAAAGGCAAATTGAAGTGACTGCACACTATGGGAAGTGCACTTCACCAGCTAGCCTATTACACTAAAGGAAAATAAAAGCAATGCTCCCAGTAAACAAGACAACATGAATTGAAAATGTTTCCCAGCAGGACCAACAGTAACAAAAAGTAAAGAAACAGAACGAAGTCAGAGGCACTCCAGGAATCCAGGAGAGTGGTCTGGTGGACTGTTCATGAAGGCTGAACCTGGTTCCCCAGAACGAAATTCGGCAGCTCTGGCGTAGTGCCACATCCCCCAATGAACACCATACTATCCCACTGAGACACCCACACTGCCTTCAGCTACAACCCAGTTGTGCCCTGCTACATATACCTGGTTGCGGCTCAATTTAAATTATGCACAAGAGTGATATGCTGCCTGGAAAAAAAGTACCTTCCTGGAAAAAGCAAACCCTCATATGGATGCAAGATTAAGTAAAGCATATGAAATGTAAGTAGAACAACATGGCTACCTTAACACTTTTATACTTATTATTCAGAAATCAAGAGTGTTTTTTACTGAAACTTTAAGCACCACTACAGATCCCTGGGGGGACCAGTATCACGGTGTATTGCTTATATCCTGTGAACCGTGAGCAGTATGGTTTAAAAAGACTACTCAACACAGAGCCACTGCTTGTTTTTTTTTTTCATGTTTCATTATTTTTCATCCTTCCACTCCCTTATTGTTTCGAGGTCTCAGTTACTTTTCTCCACATGATAAATGCGCCTTCCTTCCCATGATTTCCAATCTTTCCCATCCCCTCCTGTGATTTAACCTCTCAGTTCCCAGGTCACCCAATACCTGAAAAGTGGAACTGGGCCCCAGGACATGTATTAAATAGCCCCACATCCTCCACTGTCTCCCATACTCAGGTACTTATGAAGTATTTGGTGACCTAAACATGGCCACTGAGATGGACATTAGCCATGTTGAAGTACATGGCTTTGAAATCAGGCACAAGTCAAGGGTGCACATGGGTCAACAACAGACCAATTCGGTTGGCTGAAAGCCCCAATAGGTAAGTATATTGTATACAATTTTAGGAAAATCAAAATGTCTTGGCTACCACAAGACCGAAAAACATCCTTGTCAAAGTCAAATTGTGGACCGCTGTTCCTGAGTCTCTGAGAAAGTGTACCTCATTTCTTTAATTTCAGAAAAAGCTGAAGACATGGTTATTTTAAACAGCGGCTATGTCACCGTAGCTTATTGATGCGCGTATTAATAACGCTCATATACTTAATAACGGTCATATACTTAATGCCAGTTGACTGAATTGCTTGTAATGCATTCATTAATACTGCAAACGCTGAACAAAGCTACAAATAACGTAAATCGTGCGCAATGTCACTATCATCATTCCTTTGTTAATGCGATGGGTGGATAGATGGGGAGAGGGTGGGTGGATGGATGAAGGGTGTATGGTAGGACTGGTGAAAGGCTGGCTGGATGGATGAAAGGGTGGGTGGATGACGGATGGCTTGCTGGCTGAATGAAAGGGTGGCTGGATGCATGGACGGATGAAAGGGTGGGGGTGTGAAGGATTGGTGGATGGCTAGATGAAATGGTGCATGGATGAATGGATGTTTCAAAGGGTGGATGGGTGAAGGATGGCTGGATGGGTATGTGGATGGATCAAAGGGTGGGTGGATGGATGAATGGGTGGATAGTTCGCAAACAAATACTTAATAATTGCTTCATGTAAGTCTGTACAGGGTGGATGGATGGAATTGCAGGCATAATCATTTCAGGGCCTTTTGTAGATGGGAGGAGCGAGCTGCAATAAATGTATTCACAAATACCTCTGTCGTTCCATTACGTACATGAACTAGGTTTAAAAAGAAAAACTAGCCATGTTTAAAGAATCAGGTCGTAAATCATGTACAGTCAGTGCCAGTTTGCGTTCCCATAGAAAACACTGTGCCTCAAAAATGTAATTGCAAGCGAAAGAAACGTACACAGCAGAAAAGAAAAATGCACGTTAGAAATCAGATTATAAAGCTGATCAAATTTTATGCACAGCGAACCAGACTATCCCGAACACTAATGGTATTTACAAAGCGCTTCGTACCGCTTTGGGTGGCGTACAGGTGCCTTATCGAACGGGGAGCAAGCACAATCTGCGAAATGCGTGGCTGACGAAATATGCACCGATATAAATTGCACTTTAGGGAACAGATTTTAAAGCCAATCACAATTCATGCACAGCGGACCAGACTATCCCCAACAGTAATGATATTTACATAGCGCTTCATAACGCTTTGGGTGGCGTCCAGGTGCCTTATAGGACGGGCAGCAAGCACACTCTGGGAAATGCGTGGCTGGCTAAATACGGACCGATATGGGATATGTATTCTTGTCTTTTTTACAACAATTTCAATTCAGTAGGATAAAAGAGCAGTTCACACATGAAACAGAGGGGTACAAAAAACAAAACGCGTTGTCGGGGCGTGTGATTTTGTGGTCTGCAAAGTTAAGTACTGCCCAATAGCAATCAACGTATTGGCGTTGCAACAACTGCCTCTCCCTCCCTCTGTGTCACTCCATCCCTCACTCCCTCCCTCTGTGTCACTCCCTCCCTCACTCCCTCCCTCTCTGTCACCCCCTCCTTCTGTGTCACTCCCTCCCTCTGTGTCACCCCCTCCTTCTGTGTCACCCCCTCCTTCTCTGTCACTCCCTCCTTCTCTGTCACCCCTTCCCTCTGTGTCACTCCCTCCTTCTGTGTCACTCCCTCCCTCCCTCTGTGTCACCCCCTCCGTCTGTGTCACTCCCCCCTCTGTGTCACTCCCTCCCTCTGTGTCACTCCCTCCCTCTGTGTCACCCCTCCCTCTGTGTCACCCCTCCCTCTGTGTCACTACCTCCCTCTGTGTCACCCCTCCCTCTGTGTCACCCCCTCCTTCTGTGTCACTCACTCCTTCTGTGTCACCCCCCCCTCTGTGTCACTCCCTCCCTCTGTGTCACTCCCTCCCTCCGTGTCACCCCTCCCTCTGTGTCACCCCTCCTTCTGTGTCACTACCTCCCTCTGTGTCACCCCTCCCTCTGTGTCACCCCCTCCTTCTGTCACTCACTCCTTCTGTGTCACCCCTCCCTCTGTGTCACTCCCTCCCACGTTCTGTCCCCTCTTCCCTCACTTCCTCCTACTGTCCTTCACCTCACACGTTTCCCTTCCACCCAGCTATCTCTTCTCCCTTGCTTGGGTCACTCTTTCCCTCAACCCTCCCCCCCTATGTTTCACATGCTCTTCCTCTTCCTTCGTGCCTGCCTTCCCCTCTCAGCAGTGACCTAGTTTCTCTCCTCACCCCCTCTCTCTCTCTCTCCCTCTCTCTTACATTCTCTTATCTTCTCTCTTCTCGTCCCCTTCTCTGCACGTCGCCCCCGTCTCCCTTTCTGCGTCTCGTTCTCTCCTCTCACTTTCTTACGCTCCGTTTCATTGAGTACCTAACCCCAAGGCTATGTTGTATAACGATGTGTTCTTTTATGTAGTTTGAAGTTTATGAAGTACCGCAAGGCCATTCGGATCAGGAGAGCTATACAAACAGAGGTAATCAAAAGATAAAAGACCAACAATCACGCTTAATAAATAAAAATACGGGAGAACGAAAAGTTGAGTTGGATTGCTATGGAAGGGAAAGAAAAAAACGTACAGGCATGCAAAATACGGCGTACGAGTCTAGGCAAGGAACAAGAGAGATGCGTTCAGGGCTTTATAAAACAGTAAGAGGGTGAGGGAAACCAGAATCGGGCACCGCCGGCGCCAATGACCAGTCCTCCTTAGCTTGCGAGACGAATGCTGCCGGGCCACCCCCACGCGCGGCATCCAATGGGATGCTGCGCCGGTGGACCAGCCAAAACTGGCGCTGCATGCAGCGCCAGGATTGGCTAGGGGGTCACATTTGCTGCTCGCCCTTAGGAAACCGGGTCTGTGGCAGGCGAACAGCACTGTGAAGCACCCCTGGGTCCCACTGGGGAACTTACAGTGCGCATGCTTGAGAAAGTTTTCAACTTTCTCAAGCATGCGCACTGTAAGTTCCCCAGCGGGACTGCGCACTACGGTCTGCTGCAGCCTGAGTGTGTGGACTGTCACTCAAGCTGCAGCAGGCCACCCCCCTGCGCAATTTTTAAGATACGGCCGGCGGCCGCGATGCGGGTCCATGGTGGCTGGTGGGGCTCCGCCCCTACGCCCCAATGGATGCACCGCTGCTGGCTAAATTTAGATCCCTCTAACATACTTCAGGCTTTAACACTGCACTTTAACATATAACTCACCGAGACGGTGTTTTAACTTTATCTTTTGGGTTTACTGTTTTTATTCATTTTTTTTTTATCTTGCAATGTAAAGCTTTTTTACTAATCATGCAATAGAGATTTCTACACACTAATGGCACTGTCACCAGATTGGGGGCGGAGGTAGGAATGGTTTTGAGTTCGCGTTTAAAAACTATCACTTTCAATAAGTACTTCTTAGTACAGTTCAATAATGTGACATAGTAACGTCAAAGCTTCTACCTGTTAAACACTTTTGGAATTTTGAAGAGACTTTATCATACTTTAAGTGATAATGGATGTTTGATTTACATGGCAAATATTTTCAGGGCTCGGCTCGCTCACGGGCTCTGAGAGCCAAGCCAGACCCTTTCCTCAGCTCTGTTTCCGCACTCCATGGTAATTTCTTGGCTCGCCCACCTCCACTATGCAGTGAAATAATACCTTAGAATTTGCTTGTTCCTGACCCGAAACGTAGGAAAGTACCAGTACAATTATTGAGAAAACTTGAGCCCCATACTTTGACAGAGCCAGTAACCAAATAAGCTACATACCACAAAGAAGAGTTTCAAACACGTTTTTCTCTGGCAATTCTATCATAAAAGTGGCGGGAAGGGTCGCCGTGCAGAACCACAGGACCTGAGGAGAAATAGCTCTGGGTAGGCAATCCGAGTCATCCGTTGACCTCAAAGGTGTCATTATTTGGGCTATGCAAAGTTGTCAAGCTTGATGGTTAGAAGCCATTTTCAAAACAGCCATATCATTCCAATTCTCTGAGCCTCGAAGTATGAGGGTGGGACCTCTAGTAGCTGGAATGGGGAAGGATGGGGAATGTTGGGCAGCAGTCATGCCATTTGATAACCAGCTAGAGGAACACGATCTGCATTTGATGAATTCTTGGGCTTAAAGGTTGAAGGAGTGAAACTGTCAACAGAACGTAGCAATTCTTCAGAAGTAGTGTCAAGAGCTTAGAACACATTGTTTCAGCCAAAGATATAGCAGATATCCGAGCCAGCGTAGAAGTGCTTCAAAGTTAGCCAAGACTAACTAACTTAAAGAAACTTTTAAGCATTACATGGTTCCTAGGAAATCATGGAAGGGAGTAAATCAGTCTGATAAGCCAACTTCAAAGTAAGGGAATCCTTTGGATAGTATAATGTCATAAATAGATAATCTACTACATTGAAAACTTAAAAGAGCATGCACACTTGCCCTCTCTGATCCTCAATTACCTTAAGTTCTAAAGATCAACTCCAGTTTAGATGACTGGGAGCTGTGCTATATATACAAAGGAGAGGAAGTTGAAGCAAGAAATGAAGCCTCTGAGAGGAATTACCCACCTCACAATTTGAATTTCTAGCAAAACATAGGCAGCAGTTGAGAAGTTCTGCGATTACATTATGGAGCTTAATGAAAAATAGAACTAACAACAGTTATCTAACTTATATTCTAATAACGGTGAAGCCAAGCATCAGACAACACCAATGGTTAGTTCCCTTGTCTCTGTATCAATTCAATTTACTGCTCAGGTAAAACCGATATTGATGTTGATGAATTATCATCAAGACCATATGGATATGTTACTGATCAATGTTGGAATATTTTCCAAGTCCAGGAGTGAAAGTTATCGGATGATTAGATTATAACCAGATGAAGGAATGAGGTACCATTAGAAAGTCACTGACTATATGGGAGTCACATAAAAAAAGATTTTCCAAGACCTACTGCAACATCATCAGCTTTATCGCTCTACTTGCCTCATCTGACAAAGGTAGAGTTCAGCATAGCCAAGTTAAAAGACACTAGCTTCCAGGATACATAGAGAGAAGATACAAGGACAGATTTACACCAGGATTCTCCAGATGTTCACCCACCCCTAAAAGACAAGTTAGTTACTCGTAAGGCAGATTATGATACAAAAAGCGATACGGCACATGCTAATTACCCCCAACCACAACACACATTTTGTATACTCCTCCCATCAAAACAAGAAACAGACGCATATATGCCATAGACTCCATGTGGATGCTTGACACTTTAGTGGTTGGTTGAAATGTTCATATGTGGAGCTGAAGGGTCATGGCTCCAGCCCTTTGAAAAAAGCAATTGCATTCTTTTAGGGATCAACCATAATAACCCTCATTATGCTTCTATAAAAAAAGCTGTAACTAATAAAAGACATCACGGCTGACAAAATCAAAATTCTGTGGCAATTGTATAAATACATAAATTGTTTAGTAACGACATTAAGAATGTTGATATAAAGTTTAATAATGTTTTGATTTCTCCACTTTGACAAAGGCTTTATCGCCAACTAATGAGCAGGTCAAAACATTTCAAACAACATGAGTAAAGAGATAATAAGAGTATGCAGATGCCATTTCAGGACCTAGAATTCATTGTGCTTGTCGTCCCTCCGTCCTCCATATCGATATAGAGCTGAAGTACTTTATTGCTTATTTGTTCCGACCTATTCCATAAATGCATACGTTAATGCTGCTCTGAAGTAGCCTAAAGGAAACACATATCCCATTATAAATTTCCCAAATAAATAGATAAGTAAAATAACCCATGAAGCGTGAATTGCTCTGTAGCTTCCTCTGTTCATTCTTCCACTTCCAAGTGAGCAGTAGGGCCAGATATCATTTAAATATAGTCTCAGCACATACGATTAGCATTTTGGGAGGCTTAGAAGAAGGGCAACTATCTACGAGCATCCCTAGGAATGGCAGCTCTAATTCTTTGATTTCCACCTGTGCTTTCCCATCTATTTTTCAACTTCTGTGCTCCTTCCTAGGCTGCCAAGGCTTTATACCCACTCTTATAACCATGCAAATCTCCAGGTAAATACTTGCAGGTTCCTGAAACTCTAAGATGCCTTTAAGGTTTAGGTTTTCTTTAGAGAACTGCCGCTGTACTCAACCGCACTCGACGGCTATCATTTCCTATCAGAGGCAGACCAATCACTTGCAGGTTTTTGGGGGTCCTATTAGGTTTCGTTTCTTCTGGATTTTTCTTTTATTTCTCATCCTCTATCTATGATCGTTGTGTTTCCTTCTGCTACTGTGTTCAGCTCTTTCCCCGCACCTCCCATTGGAACATATTCTGCTTTCTGGTACAATTTGGTTTTTGTAATCGACCTCAGTCTTTATTTGAGATTCACTGTTCCTTGTTATCCAAGTTGTCAGCCTCTGGTATCTGTCTTCTTGCCGAGGGAATGCTGTTTGTATCTCCTTCTCGTTTAAATCATTGGCTCTCATTCATTGCTTGTGGGACCATGTCATGAAGGCTCAATTTTACCGCATTAATTTTATATCTTCACCATATGATCTATTAAATAATTTATTGATGTTATTTTTCATTGCGGCATCATGAATTTCTTTTATTGGGGCATTGGTTCACTATGGCTGCCCTAACATTAAACACGATAAAAAAACTTAAGGTAAGGCGGGCCTTGTGCTGCAAGAAGGATGGAGGTGGGGTCTACTCCACCATCCCAGCACCTTGGACAGACAGAAAGATCCAATTGGCTCCTTTAGCATTCTCTTAGTATGGAATCCATTTAATGGTATGAGTACTTGCAAATTAATATCTTCTAATGCAAATCTCCCTATTTCAAGTTGACTGGACCCTCAGCATCTTCTGGTACTTTACCTTCATTATCCAAATATGAACCTGCACAAAATAAATCAACAGTATGCGCTATAGCAAAAACCACTGTAATGTTGTGCACATTTTTTCAATCCATATTTTAATATGTAAATGGTGTTGTTTTAAGAATCAAATTACTTTGAATTCAGAACAATTTCAAAGAATTGTTCATTGTAATTTAGCACATATCCAGAGGATTTTATAACAAGGCTTACCCCATTTCCTGTACGAGTTGTGATAGATTTTTTTTTATTGATATTTTTATTGGCATTTATTAAATTGACAAGGAAACAGACAGGTTACCAGCATTGCACATGACATATTTCAAAATGGTGCTTAACAAAGCATTGGAATAGTGTAATAGTAATACTCGGCATCCCCAGTGGTTTCAGTACAAGCTCTATGAAGGTGTACGATTTTCAAAAATAGTCAATCCGGCTCAGAAAGGGGTTGTGGGAATGCCTTCTGTTTGGTAACAAACAAGAACTAAAACCAACCTGTCAAACCAACTTTTGCAGCAGGATAGCATTATAGGTCAGGAATATGGTCCGGGGGAGTCTGTTCGTAGGAAGTGGGGTCAGGGTGTGCTCTGGTTGTTCCCTGTCAAGTCTATGGCCAGCATGCTCTGCACTACACATCCTGGGGTTGCACTGGTATGAGCTGTGATAGATGTTGTGTTAAGAGAGCAGTTCTTTTTGCACCACTGTGCTCTCTACTTGAAGGATCTACAGGAAAAACAGAAATATATCTGTAGATGTGTGATTAATTAATTGCAGCTCACTTCGGCGCATATTCTTAAGAACGTGTGATAACCATTGCAAAAGTAACTTAACGCAACTTCCAATATTGCAGTGTATCACGGCAAAATTACTCCGTGTTAACCAAGCATTCTCACCACGGCGGTACCATGCGATAGTCTCCAGATAACGCGTCAACTGACCACTTTAAAATCAACGCCACGCCACAAAAATGCAAAAAGCGAACTAAAAAAAAGCTCTGATGAGGCCAATCGCGATACTAAAATCAGCGAAAACCAGCTACAGACCTGCAATTCACACGCGTCAGTGGGGAAAAGTCACCATAAAAGTAGAAAAAAAGTGACAAACAAATGCCAAAAAACAACGAAGCACAATGGATGTTGCCGTAGCGAGTACGGAGGAGAACCAGAACCCCACAAGCCCTCCGGAGGACCTGCCTGGGACCTCAGGTCAGGGGAGGCCAAGGAGAAGAAGAGTAGGAAGAAGTGCTTCAGTCTGCAGGAAAATAGGATCCTGATAACGAAGGTGGTCGAACACCATCAGCAACTGTTCGTCACCTCCACTGTGTCATTGGCAACCTAAAAAGGACTATGGCAGTCCATCGTGGACAAGGTGAATGCAGTGGGAGTGCTGAAGCAGACAATGGAAGAGGTCAAGAAGCGCTGGAATGACGTCAAGCGCAAAATCAAGCTGAAACTCCCCAAAAACCGGAAGGCAGCAATGCTGACTGGAGGTGGGAGTTCTGCGCCACAGGAGGAGCTGGACAATATGGAGGAAATGGTGTCCACAGTCATCAGTGGGGAGACGGTGACTGGAGTCGGGGGACCGGAGACAACAGCAACAGGATGAGTAATGACCAGGGACTGGGGGACGGGGGGGATGGCCACAATGGCACACATGCACAATTGAGCTGAGCACATCTGCGGACAAACCATGCCCCAGATCCCAACTTCCACCAAGAGACCAATGTACCCAAGTATGCAACATCTCAGCACTGTATAAGCACAGAAGGCAAAGGCACATCACAGAAAAAGGATAAGGGGCAGCAAAACAGAGCAGCAGGGGCCACAACCCCGAAATGCAGCACACACACATAACATGCAGAGCACAGCAACACTGACAACAATGTGGCACAAACCACAACATGTCCACAACAGAACACAGGACACAACTGGTGCCGACTTGGTGTAGACACTGGCCAATCACAAGTGGCACTGCAGGGAAAAGTGAGATGACAATGTACAAGTACAAACACACACACGTCTGTTGTCAAAATGTCCAACTACCCCCATCAAATAGGCAGCTCCTCCCAAACAGCCACGATGTACACAGTCATGCAGTATGTAGGTAAACATGTACAATGCGACAACACACATGTGAACACATTGTTAAACTGCATCTCCCCTTCACATTGCAGAGGGACAATCAACACCTCCTGCAGAGCTTCCTGACCCTTTCTTCTCTGATGATGAAGAGGACCACCACAGCTTCGACTCCGACGCCCTCCAAGAGTTCATTGACAGTCTCCACAGTCCACCTCCAGGAGCAGGGCAGCCCAGCTGCAACGAGGACACCCCACCCCCTGCGCAGACCACACAGCAGGCAGCACCCACCACTACGGCTGCCTCCCAGCACCCCCACTAAGAACACATGGCCTTCCAACGCCATGTGTTGGGAAGCCAGGAGCAGCTGGCTGAACAGATGCGGGTGGGCTTCCACTACATGGCAGACAAACTAGATGCCATACGTGGGTGTATAAGTCCCATCAGGGACCACTCACAGGCCCTAACGGACACCCATGGTCGGCTCCATGCTCTCCAACGAACCATGGCTGACACCACCAGAGTCCTGACTCAGAGATAAGAATCACTGACTAGTCAGAGTGGCTCCAACGAGCTCGCCGAGGAGATGGGAAACATGAGGAGGCTCATGGAGAACATGGAGCGGGCCAATGCGGAAAGAGCGTCTGCCACGGGTGCACACCAGTGAGTGGTAGCTGGGTTCCTCAATGACCTCAAAACCATCCTCATGACATTGCTGCCACAAGGCTTGGTGCTGATGTATGCTGCTGCTACCACTACATCCACATCTCTGGCATACATTCAACCTCCCGCCCCTGAGGTGTCACTGCCACACAGTGCTGGAGAAAGGCCAGCACCACCCATATGTGAGGCACATGGAACAGCAGAGGACGAAAAAGGCAGATGAAAGTGCCATCATGGTAAGAAGGACACAGTAGCATTCATCTCCGCCATCTGGCCTGTTTCAGCTTTGTGTTGCCCTCTGCATCATCTCCTTCCACTGTCCCCCGATGCACTCTGCGACACTCACCTTGGACCTCGCAATGGACTGCCATTTCTGTTTGATTCCGTCTCACAAAGGAGGGGAGCGGGTCAATAATTACACACCACCACCCGAACCCCCTGTAAATCACATATAAACACAAAGAGGGGTGGGAAGGAGAAATAAAGCAAAATAAGGATAGTATAGGAAAAAATAATTAATATTGAAAAAACTGCCCTCACTCACACACAAATGTGTGTGACATGCTTCATCATTGGGTCTGCTTACAATACGTCCCCGCGTTGCCACGCAGGGGGCGGAGCATAGGGAGGGGGAACACTAAACACACGTCACAACACACATAAGAACAAACAAAGTGACTCACAATAATCACAAGGTGTTACCCTTTACAGACTGGGTTACAGATAGACAAAATAGTGCAGTAAGGAAGTGCTCATTAAAAATGGCTCATGGATACCTATATAAACCCTTTATTGGTAGGTTCCCGGCCAGGATTAAAAAATAGGTGAAGGATGGACAATGTTTAGGCAGGAAATTAAGATCCTAAAACAGTCCTCCTTTAAGTTGCAGTGGTCAACATGTTTCGACCGTCTTGATATGCCCTCTCTTTTATGGGTCACTGCGGTCTTTGTCAGGACAGTCAACCTGTCCCAGTCCTATCCCACCTCTTACCTCATTTAGGCATATTTAGAGGCAGCCCACGTGGAGGGACTTCCACCAGCATGGAACCATATTACTGTAAAAAGAAGGGAAGAGGATACAAAGCACTGTCAAAATGCATCTACCCTTGGTGGTATCATATAGCAAGAGGTGTGTACCTCATTCTGTATTCAGAGGCGCTGCTCGATCTCTAGCCCGTGGTTCCCTCCTATTGCCCTAATTCGGGGATTTCTTTCAAAGACTCAGACGGAGCAACTTAAACAATCACTTCTTTCTGTGAAGTTTCGTGCCCTCAAGTCCGTTCTCAACCGTTCAAAGACACCTATCGCGTGTTACAAATAAACTAAAAAAACAATATCTGTGTGCACATATGTAGTGCATGAGCCACTTTAGTGGTCTGGTGATCTTTGATGACCCTCGATCACCACCATTGTGTACTGATTTTAGTGTGCTATGTTACTTTAGCCTTAATGTAGGATTGTCTTGCATTACAATAATCTTGCCAAAGAATAGAAGGTATGGGATGTCGAGGTGCAGAGGTGTTGGTGATGGTGCACACATGTGCTCCATAGGGGATACTGAGGGATTAAGGGCATAGTGTTATTTGAGTTAGGTGAATTATGACTTTAGCCTATTGGCTTTGACATGATATAATATCATTCTGCTTTCCAAGTAGTAGAGGCCTATGCTTGAGCAACTCCATATTCTAAACTGCAGCCATCTTCTGAGCCTCTGTGGGTGAGAGGTTATATTTTAGATTACATGTGTTGTTCACCGGCAGTGAACCAGAGCAGACCAGTTCTTATCAGGAGGAATGTGCCTTCTTCGCATTGGCGCCATAACAAAACGCTTGGCCAGCTGCTGTTGGGTGCCTGGTGTGGAAGGGTACAGGAATCTTGTGAGAAAGGTAGGCGGGTTCTTCCAGAGGCTTCGATAGAGGATAGAGTTCTATATTAGAGAAAGGGGGTCCGTGAGAGAGAGAGAGAGTTTCTGAGAGGCAGAGAGATTCTGAGATGCTGAGAGCTGGAGAGATGCTGAGATGCTGGTCTGGTGTTTTGGCGGTCTGATGATACATCACGGTGCAGACGTGCAGACGTGTGTGTGCAACAGAGAGTCCGGAACCAACCAGTGAGGGAAAGAGAGACGGACCCTTCTTCAGATTGCAAGACGCCTAAGATTATGGTGAGGTGTTCGATGTATATCTAACTTTATCTAACTATGCTTTTATTTTCAGGCTCTATAATAATAATAATAATAATCCACATTTGTATAGCGCACAATCACCCGTTAGGGTCTCTAGGCGCTGGGGGCCGTCGGGAAGATTAAGCAAGCTATTGCCCAGAGTCGCATGGTGCTGGGCTAACCTGCCGCCGGACCCGGGGATCGAACCCTGATCCCCAGATTCCAGCGTCAGTCGCCCTGGCCGCGGCGCCACACCTCTCCCACGTATATCTATGTGCTGATGATTGCTGCTAATGTTTACTGTGATGTTTAGTTATTTCTTTCTTTTGTCATCCTATTATCATGTAATAAAGAAACCCTAGAGCATATCATTTGTTGGTATTCCTTGTGAGGGAAGGTTGAGACCCTTTTTTACCAAGTACTTACAGAGGGATGGGTGATTCCCCTCTAATGGGTAATTGTTGATACGGAAGGGAAAGTGCCTCCCATCAGGGATGTCTAAATTACATTGCCAGAAGGAGCATGCGTTGTTTACCCTCTTGGATTGGGAGGTGTTGTGACTTGTTGTTATTTGCGAGCTCCTCAGCAATGGTCTTGTATGTTGTCAGTGTTTATTCCTTTCTTGGGTAAGTATTGTGAAATGTGGTGTCTTTCTGTAACCTGAAAAAGGGTGTGGTAAGTAATGACCTGGTGACTGACAGAAGCACCAAAACATATAGAGAAGGTGGTCATTACAACATACATGGGGGATATGTTATCATATCCCTCTCTTACCGTTTATAGTTATCCTACATATATCTCTCATGAACATGCCGATAACCCCCTGTGAGACCCGCCGAGTTGGGCAGAAGTACAAAGATCTTACTGAGTCTATTTTGTTCTAAGGCTCGTACTGGCGTCAGGCAGGGGGTTTCCCAAAGAACACAACCTGTGTTTAAAAAAATGAATGAAACAGTGGCACTCAAGGCGAGTAAAAAAATAACTCTTAGCCCACCTTGCCTCCATCTCCATGATAACCCAGATAGTCGAGAGTGCAAAGATTCGTCTAACTTCCCGGTACTTCCCATGGGTCTGTAGACAGACCGATAGCCCCCAACAAGCGGTCATAGAAACATGTACCTCCCCGTCCCACAGAAACTAAAAGCAGGGACCTCTATATACTCCTTACTGTTCCGAAGGGAAGGACCAACACCTCTCGTGCCCGCTCACTCAGATGCCGCAAAGGTAGTGGTGCTGCAGTCCTTCAGCCATTTAAAGCACCTCCTTCTGCGGCATTTAGTTTGCGTATAGTCACGTGGGCGTCAGCAAGTCAACGCGCTCTTGCCAGAACGTCAATTGATGTGTGGGGGTGCCGGGATTCGTTGTTTAGAAACCACATATGTTACGTGTCCGGTTCTAAGAGCCGATTGAAGGGATCAGATGGACCTTCTGCAGCCCTACATGACTACGAGTCTGATTTACATGGGGAGCCTGTTCAGGTCTAATACAAACAAGAGACCCAACGCATTTCATGGCCCCAGACTCTAGAATAGGCCCATGTTACGTGTCCAGTTCTAAGAGCCGATTGAAGGGATCGGATGGACCTTCTGCAGCCCTACATAACTACAAGTCTGATTTACATGGGTAGCCTGTTCAGGTCTAATACAAACAAGAGACCCCACGCATTTCAAGGCCCCAGACTCTAGAATAGGCCCATATCAGTAGCTATACTTAAGAATCCACCAGAGATAACCTGAGACATAATGATAATCCCCTACTCATAGGTAGTTCATTTTTATTTAGTAAGGGCCTGCCACGGTATATCATCATTTAAGCCCCGTAGGTCACTACGGAGGCGATATACCCATCTCTGTTCACTTATGAAGAGAGCCCTGGTGTTACCCTGACCCCGGGGTCCTACACTCGGTTTCTCTATGACAGTCCATCTTAGATCCTTAGCTGAGTGTTCTGCCTCGATGAAATGTGTGGTCAGCCTAGTGTTTGATTTACCACATCTGATCGTACTCCGATGTTCAGTGATACGAATCCGGACTTTCCTACTCGTCATGCCCACATATTGTTTTCCACACGGCCATGTGATCAAGTAAATGACCCCTTGCGAATTGCAGTTCTTATGTGATCTCTGCTCCAAAGGGGTTGTTAGGCCCACATCAATTTCTTTGGTATTTGTGGTCAAATGACAAACGCTGCAGGATCCACAACGAAAATGTCCCATGGCAGGAGGCAGGCCCGGGATAGGCCCGTCCGCATAACGTACAGGGGAAATTCTAGGTCTTGTATGAATCAAGAGATCCTTGAGGTTTTGACTGCGTTTGAAGGAGAACAGGGGTTGAGTCACTTGAAGGTTCCCTGAGTTCAGAATTCTCCAATTCTTCAATATTGTCCGTCTAATCTGGTTAGAAGCTGTGTTGAAGACCGAGACAAAGACTGGTTTGTTGATTGCAGGTCTATTTGTCTTCGAGAGGAGTGCTTCGCGGTTGGCATTCCATGCTCTCTTGTTAGCCCGTTGGATTATTCTTTTCGGGTACCCCCTTTCCCGAAGTTTAGTTGACAAGAGGTTAGCTTCCCCCAGTACGGAGCCTTAGAACAAAATAGACTCGGTAAGATCTTTGTACTTCTGCCCAACTTGGCGGGTCTCACAGGGGGTTATCGACATGTTCATGAGAGATATATGTAGGATAACTATAAACGGTAAGAGAGGGATATGATAGCATATCCCCCATGTATGTGCACACAGATATTGTTTTTTTAGTTTATTTGTAACACGCGATAGGTGTCTTTGAACGGTTGAGAACGGACGTGAGGGCACGGAACTTCACTGAAAGAAGTGAGTGTTTTAGTTGCTCTGTCTGAGTCTTTGAAAGAAATCCCCGAATTAGGGCAATAGGAGGGAACCAGGGGCTAGAGATCGAGCAGCGCCTCTGAATACAGAATGCGGTACACACCTCTTGATATATGATACCACCAAGAGTAGATGCATTTTGACAGTGCTTTGTATCCTCTTCCCTTCTTTTTACAGTAATATGGTTCCATGCTTGTGGAAGTCCCTCCACGTGGGCTGCCTCTAAATATGCCTAAATGAGGTAAGAGGTGGGATAGGACTGGGACAGGTTGACTGTCCTGTCGAAGACCGCAGTGACCCACTAAAGAGAGGGCATATCAAGACGGTCGAAACATGTTGACCACTGCAGCTTAAAGGAGGACTGTTTTAGGATCTTAATTTCCTGCCTAAACATTGTCCATCCTTCACCTATTTTTTAATCCTGGCCGGGAACCTACTAGTAAAGGGTTTTTATATAGGTATCCATGAGCCAGTTTTAATGAGCACTTCCTTACTGCACTATTTCGTCTATCTGTAACCCAGAGTATGTAACGTTTACAACGAAATTTTTACAACGCACTACCATTACAACGCAGGTATTACCACACATACCATTACAACGCATTGCGCTGGGGGGCGATCTAGGATAGGGAATAAGTTTAATTTGCTATCCAACACCTTCCCTAGTGTCCACGGGGACTGGATTGGGAATAGAAAATTATACTTACCACTATCCAGCACCTCTAAGCGCTATGCGTTGTAATGGTATGCGTGGTAAAAACCGCGTTGTAAAGGTATGCGTGGTAAAAGTATGCGTTGTAACGTCATACATCCGTAACCCAGTCTTTAAAGGGTAACACCTTGTGATTATTGTGAGTCACTTTGTTTGTCCTTATGTGTGTTGTGACGTGTGTTTAGTGTTCCCCCTCCCTATGCTCCGCCCCCTGCGTGGCTACGCGGGGGCGTATTGTAAGCAGACCCGATGATGAAGCATGTCACACACATTTGTGTGTGAGTGAGGGCAGTTTTTTCAATATTAATAATTTTTTCCTATACTGTCCTTATTTTGCTTTATTTCTCCTTCCCACCCCTCTTTGTGTTTATATTTCTGTTTGATTGCCAATGACACAGCAAACACACTGCGGACTGAACTCTTCCTTTTCCTTTGGACTTGTCATTCCCTGAAGGACTCTGGCTGGCCCTCCACGGACCAACATTGTAAAGTGGGGTTTTCATGGCCCTGTACTGCTCCAGATGCAACATTCCACTGAATGTGCATTAAAAATGTTGAATCACGCAGATGTGTCTATGGTGTTTCATGTGTGGTAGTATTGATGATTGTAGGGTCAGTCAATTCCCCCTACGTCCATGTGGCTCATGTCGTTGGACTTGGGTCACAAGGTGACACATTGCCGAATGTTGTCTGGGTGGCGCAGACGCAACAACAGTGACACATGCATTTGTTACTTCCTTTACAAGCCCTGTACTGAACCACACCCAGAGCCCGGGGTCATTGTTCAAACCCTTACCCTGGACTGGCATACGCCAGGCCAGCCCACTATGCTTAGGCTCCAGGGGGGGACAACAACGCTACATGCGCCAGGACTTCCCTGTAGTGATCTGCTGATCACAGGTCTGGGTGTCAGCATGCTACAGTCACTCCCTCATGGCTGGTATACACCCACACTACATCCATCCACTACATGTGTCACAGGACATGTGACTCTGCACAATGCCATTTCCAACCTCTCTCGGGGTGTATCCGTGTGGTGTGCTTGTAGGCATGGGGGCCCAAGGGCCTGCAACATCACATTCCGCAGGCCCGGAGGTGACATTATGGCATCCGCACCACGATGCCCAATCATAGAGAGTCCATGACTAGCGGGCACAGACTTGGTAGCACCGGATACACTGCGGCCGGCACAGGCACACTGCCACGAAACGGTGACTGTGGGTGCACTGAGGTAGGGGCACCTTAAGTGCTGAGCGGGTGTGCAGCCTGCAATGATGCCCTGTCCCGGCTGTCTGGATGGCTCAGGTTTTGTGCGCCCTGCTGGACCGCAGTGTAGGCCTGAGCCAGCGGGCAGTGCAGACCTATCGCCATGTGGCGTCACCTACTGGATCACAGATTTAGTGGCACCTATGAGGCTGAGCGGGTGTGCAGCCGGTGATGATGTCGGGTGCACTCGTATGTCCTCTGCCACGGCGAAATCAAGACCCAGCACCAAATGTGAGACCTGGTGGTCTGCGGGGTGGGGCTGCATGATATGGAGGGTGCCATGTCTGCGGGCCCTTGGCTTGTGTCTTGCAGCGGCACTTGGTGGGCCCTCATTTCTACACACCAGAGGCGGAAGGTGAACAGTGAGGCCTGGGTGCACCAGGGCAAGCATGCACCTCTGGGCGGCGGGAGTTGCTGGGTGCAGCTGCCTGGGTGCGCAGGGGCGGGCATGCACCGCTGAATGGCAGGAGGTGCTGGAGTGCAGCTGCCTGGGTGTGCAGGGGCGGACAGGCGATGATGTCATGTGCAATTGTATGTACTTTGCCATTCCTGTATCTGGACTCTGTTTCAGATGATGGGTCTGTCTCAGATGTGGGATCTGGTGAACTGCACTACATACCGGCACGTGGTTGGAGACACACCGGTGGCAGCAGGTGAGCAGTGTGGCCTGGGTGCGCAGTGTCAACACTCTCTCTCTCCCTGTCCATCTCTTCTGTTATCTGTGTCTCACTCCCCCTCTCTGTCCATCTATCTCTTTCTCTCTCTCTCCTTCACTCTCTCTCTATCCGTCTCTCTCTCCCCCTCTCTGTCCGTCTATCTCTCTACCCCCTCTCTGGCCATCTAGCTCTCTCTCCCCCTCTCTGTCCGTCTATCTCTCTCTCTCCCTCTCTCTCTCTCTGTCCCTTGATGTGTGCAGGACACATGTTCTCATCATGATTTTTGTCTTGCAGGCTGTGACCTACGGAGTGTCTTGAGGGGTGCGGCCATGTCTCTTAATTTCTGTTCTGTGTTTGTTTTAATACATTTTCATTTGTTGCTTCGAAGGTGAATGTGTGATGCTCAATTTTGTGTCGACACATGCATGTAACCAGATTGTGAATGTGCGACATCAGGCAGAATATTTGGTACATGATTCCATGTAGTTGATGTGGCATATCTTAGTCCGGGGGGCCGGGGAGGGGGGGTCCCGGGGGTTTTGGGTGTTGTGGCCCTCGTGGGTGTCCAGGATGCATGATCAGTGGCTCCATGGCATCTGTTGTTCTTCAGGTGTGGCTCTGGGCTGGGCTCCCGTTTGTGGTGCAGGCTGTGGTCCGACCTTACACCAGGTCAGAGAAGGTGTTAGTTTCCTGCTGCTAACGCACCTTATTGCAGGTTTTGTGATCTTATCGCCGATCTGGCTGGTCATTGACAATGTTGCGGAGTGGTGTTGTCGCGGCTTTTTGCTCGGGAACGCCTACTCTGCATCTCATTAGCGATAGTTGTGGGGGTCATCTGTGCCGATGTTTCTTGCGGCTGCTATTGCAGGTAAACTGGTGCTATGGGGTGTTAGCACCAGTTTGTGAAGGGGGCGATAAATTTATCGCGACTTTGGATGCGATAAAGTGCAGTTAACTCGGCGATAGCGCCTTGAGAATATGCCCCACAATTTGAAAGTACCAGATTTGTCTAAAATCCTTTGGTGCCCTACTACATTGGTTTAACAGGTATGGCAGAGCAAATACTTCCGTTTTTTTCTAAGCAGATCAGCCAGTGCTGTCAACCCCAACTTCACTGTGTTCAACAGTTGTGCCTACCTGCCTACTGGGGTTTAAAATGTGCCTACAAAGTGTGTGTACACAATCTGGCTTGACAACCTTCTTGAGTAGGCAGTGTACATTCCATACAAAACCAGGATCCAATCGGTGTCTGACTGGCCTACAGGGCAATCAGGCAGTACCTGGGTCTGTTTTTGGCTGTTTTGTCGACTGGTGGGCCGGTTTATACTGTTGATTTTCTTGATATTGCTATGAACATTGCCTGCAGCAAGCACAAATCCATGCACTCTCCCCTACCTTGCAAAACATCTATACAGCGTATCTTTACACATTCAAAATTTTCACAATTTACAAATGTGGGCCACTTTTTTAGCAACTTGATCTACTAATAGGAGCCGTGTTTATTTTGGTGCCCGGGCCTATTTTGTGTCACACTATTACCCCGGTTCACTACACTTCATCTGGGCATACCTAAGGTTCTGTTCATGCCTCCAGCTCCTTTCTGGGGCTTTGTGACACCCTATTTTATCACTTGCTTTCCATCTGACCATTAGACGTTGTTGTGAGTCTCCCCACATCATGTTTTATATGTATTAAACTGTCAGGACTTCAATCAGACAGAGACATTTAAGCATGTGCAATGTCCACCTTTCAAGGGGCCCCACCATTAAGCCTCCAGGACAATCCCAGTCAGTAGCATAATACAAAATGATGGGGCCCCCTGCACAATATGAAAAGGAGCGCTCAGGTCTCCAATATGCAAATATTCAAAGGCTTTGTACTGAATGGAGGCCTCCTGAAGGATTGGTGTCCTTTTAGAGGTGTATGGGCCAACAAAGAGGGTTGTAAATGTTCAAACCATAGTTGCTGAGGGCTTGCATGAGCTAAAAATGGATAATAAATTCAGAGTTGTTCCAAGCAGGCGGCCCCACATTCTCTTTGGCCTAGGCCCCCAAAATCTTTCAGATGCCCCTGGGATCAGACCAGTCACAGCCTGTACCTCTCATCCTCTTGAAGGAAGTGGTGGACAATAGAGATGGACTGGAGTGGCGAGAGCCTGGTGCATGCTTAGATCTCTAAACCTCTTCTTACTGGCCTTGTGAGTTAAACAGGATATACATGGCTAACAAGTCCATGATCCCATGAGATTTGAAACTCTCCATGGCCACCTTGGGGGGACTGTGGTTTAAACAACATGCAATGTTCCATCATTGCCTTGTTAGGCAATCGAGCGCCAGAATAGGACTTCTACAGCAGTACTCCCGGCCAGCAGCAACACCAGCATCTAGGCTATTGCCATGAACTTCCAGAATCTCCACCCCTTGTTGACAGCTCTCCATGTTCTGGTTACTTGAAAGAACAAATGAAAGTGGGTTAATAGCCATGGAGAATGGGATGGGCGATGATGCTTGATTATTCAACAGTTGGATTCATTTACTTAGACATACAGGCATGCACTGGTGAAACAGACTACCTTACAAGGAATATTACCAAAGAGAATAGTGTGCAGTCCAACCAAAGATGAATTCAACACTAATGCTGCGGACATGTAACTCCATCACAAAGATGACGGATTTCCCATCCGCCAAATGATATCCATTTTATTTTGCAGTTTTATATAGGTGAGCTTGACCCGAAGGTATTGGAGTGCTTTACATGAGTGCCAGCTACTTCACACAAGGACACATTCATTTTTTGTAGGTGCAGGGAGATTAAGGAATTTCCCACAATCACAGGATGTTGAGCCGATGCAGAGACTCAAGCCTGGCTCCAAAGTTTGCAGGTCTGGCTGCTCCGCCACATTCCATCCAATGGCCCTAGTAGTAAGTTGGAGTGGATAACCAATACGTTTGTGATGAAGTAACCAATCTGCCAAATTCTAAGTAATGCCCTAAATGCGTTAACAATCTAACTGACAATGCAAAGGAGGATACAAGAGACTCTTGCCTGGAGAATCTCCCTGTCAGCAAGAGAGCATGCTCTAAATGTTAGAACATATCATCAGAACATGGTAAAGGGCTATGGTACAAGGAGTTGACAGTAGTAAGGTAAGAGGTACTTTGTGTGCAATGTTACATGTTGCTTTCTGCTTAGGGACATAAACAGAGATAAACAGTATTTAAAGCTGAGCACACTAGCTATGAGAGAGACTCAAGTTCAGTAGTAGATTCCAAACGCAGAATTGTGTACTAGCGGTATGATCCTGATTGCTTTCACCCCCTGTGAGTTCTAAATGTGTTCCAACAAGCACAGGAACCATAATTGGAGGATCACAACATACCGGGCTACCAGCTTGATTCCAGCTTTTGTCTCTCTAATCCATTCCCTATTCCTCTTGGGTTATGACTTTGCCTAATGTTTATATTGGTGCTTGGGTTTGGTCCTAGGGGTAAGGGGGGGCTGGGGGGCGGTGACTCTTGTCGGTATCCATTACTCACATTTACTTTTTACTATAAGTCATGTCAACTATAGCTGTTATGATTTCGTTGCCCTCACCCAGTGCTGTAACTTTGCAATGCCTATTGTTAGAGATATCATTATGTATTGAGGCTCAACTGACTGCCATGTGATGCCCTGTGTCTGACAAATCCACCTTCAGGAATACCTAAAGCTTCATACTTCTATAATTGCCAGCAATCACCTGACTGTGCCAGCAAATACACTGCATCCATTATGGCAATGAATGGACTGAAATGGAGAATAAAGCCTCAATATTGAGCTGGTCTTTGCTCCCAGTGTTTTTGTTGCTGCCTGTTTCGTTGATTTAGATAGCATGAAAAACACAGATTGAATTGAGGCAGAGTTGTAACTACTTTCCCATGACCATTTGTGGTTGTAACACTGGCCAACAAGGTGACGGATCAAAAGGATATGCAATCTACTCCCCTTCCACCCTCACTTGTTAGGTGAATCATTTTACAGAGATAATACATTTTGTGCCCAGTGCCTTCACAGTGACTTTTCTGCACTAACTGCACTGTGAACTCACCCTCGCCCTCTTATTGTGGGTCTCCTGTCTTTTGAGATGTGAGACTCAGAAGTTATCTATTGTTAAGTAGGAGATGTAGTCTAGCAGGTCGAGCTTTGCCTTTGGAAATTGGGGACCCAGGTTTGAATCCTCAGCTCAGCTCTAGGCCCATCATTGTGTGATTCTGGGAAAACCACTTAATCTACCTGTACCTAAATGTGGGTAAAATGTATATGTGCAATCCTCACTTGATGTGAAAATCTGTGATCATTTCACAACCCCTCATAAAATCTACAGTAGTCTGCTGCTTCACAGCTAGGTTTGTGCTACATAACATACCAATACACGAAAACAAACATACATTAACTTTTAAGTAATAACACAGGTAGAGTTCATCATGGAGCATCACATCATCACTAGATATGCTGTGAGCTCTTCCAGCAGTAATGGGGCCAAAGGTAACTTCTGATGTAATTAGGGCCCAGCTAATCCAATATCCTTCATGGTAGTTAGGCCACACTGGGAGGGATGGGCCTACATTCCAAATCATTCCCACCATTGTGTTCCATACATCATTCTGGGAGGGGGACCCACATGCCTTCCTTGTTGTGGTTTATGTATATGAAGATTTCCTGCTTGGTGGCAGCAACAGTTGTGGCGGAAGGTTACACACACAATGGATCAGGCCCCATCATTCAATTGGTGGTACAGGGTCCCCCTTCATGAATCAGTCCTGTTTGCAGAGAAGCTGTGCTGGGGAACAAGCAAGGTACTGTAATGTAAGGTGGATTTGTACAGCGCTGCTTCTCACCCGTGAAAGTATCCAAACTCTGTCAATGTATCAAGGTGTTGACCTCAATGCCACCTCAATTTAAAATGAACACAGTGCAATGGAATGGCACTTTAAAGCACAGGAAGGAAATCAAATTACTGTAAAATGTTTGGATTGCAATAGCTGAGCTATATGATATGTCGCACGTGGATGTATGACGGAATCCCGATGCATTTCTTTAGTATGCTTTTACTCCACAGTCACTACCCTGCGTCATTACCACGCGTTCCTTTAGCATGCAAGTTGTTACAACGACTTGCCTTAGAGGGGAGCTGGACTTCAAAATAGTATAAATTACTATTCCAACTCCAGTCAGTGTATCAGTAGGGAAGGTGTGGGACTTAATATCCAACACCAGTTCAACAACGCACCCCCTAAAGCAAGTCGTTCTAACAACTTGCGTGGTAAAGGAACACGTGGCAACGTCGCAATCTGGGTAGTGACTGCGGAGTAAAAGCGGGACGCGGTTCTGCCTGCGGGGTAATGGATGTTTCCCGTTGCAAGTTGTCATGTGTCAGCAAGCTGCTAAAAGTCATATTCTTTAGCCCAGATAAAGCTACTGAAGCACAAAAGAGCTGACATCTGTTTCCTATAGCTTTCTTCTGCCTACTTCAGCTGGAACTGGTTCATGTGAGCCTTCCTCTTCCAGAATTAAACAAATTACAATCCTCATTGAACCAGATTGATATATCAGTGGGCCTGCTAAGTTTCCAGCACAGTAGTATTGTTATTTGGAGCACTTATGTAGCAGTGTATGAGGGATTTTTTTTAGAAAGACATTAGTTTTAGATGAGTGAGGTGTTAAGTGAAATCAGCCGCCCTGTAATTCTATTTACAAAAAACAATATTTTCTGACCACAGTAGTTCTGTGGATCTTGGAAGTTCTCCAGGACATGTAGCCAAGGTGTTTTGCTTTATTTGGCCAACCATTTGTATGTTTGGTTCACTTCAAAATGGAAGACAACTGTTATCTTATTGTGCAGCAGTTAACATGGTGCACGATAAGAGAGCAGAGGACCAGTATGGCTTAAGGAGGATCCTACCGACACAGATGGAAAAATAACTGGACCAGGCCTTGCAAGGAGGTCGGCCCTTGGAGTGCTACATGATTTAAGGAGTAGCTTATTATAGCATTTAAAATTGAAATCTTGCAACTAGGTAACCTTCAGGACCTAACTGCAGAGGTATAGAAACTGACTTCACACGAAGGAATGCCTTCTATGGCAAGTAAACAAAATGGCCCTCATTAACTCAGGACCTTCAAAAACAAAAATAAATATTCACCTCTCTGTCATACCTTGAGCAACACAATTTAAATCACACAAATTAAGACAGTGGTTTAAGATTAATTTTAGGTCATTGGCAGTTTAACATTTAAGGTTGTTGATTGCTTCCATGACAGTATAATATTAGAACATAGGATTGCATGTACAGTATTTAAACAAAAAGTACTTTGAACTCAGGACAGTAAGAGTTAACACAAGACAGTTCTCCACAAAATACCCATACTATATGTTCATGAACTGGCCAAACATCATACACTTGTGATCTGTACAGCCCATGACAGCACGTTCATTGTTAATTTACAAAGGCATAACAAATGAAGTGGGCTGTGGAAATAGGAACTGGAATAGAGTTCAAATCTACAAACTCAAGTCCTACCCTAGGAAAGGAAAACCAATTGCTGGCACAATGTATTTAACCCATACTCACCCAAGCCTTGGATTCAGCTGACAATTTTTTTTATTAGAATTCACCTACTGCTGGAGAAGCTCAAAACCACAGCCTGTCCCCAGCTCTGCAGCCTTCCTAAAACACAATGATCACTTCTCATTTCATAATAACCAAGATACCCAGCCTGGAGGTCAAAAATCAATCTAAGTTCATTGGTCAGATCACTTTGTGACTTTCTGCTCCATAATCAAAGAAAGATACAGGACAGCAGTTTAATGAAAATACTTACAATTCTAGGTAAGATAAGTGTAGTCACTACACCATTGTATTTATTTGTCTCTGACAGTTGTATATAAGTTAATCTTTTTAGCTTCTTAAGAGTGTGTTTTTGGTGAGCAAATGTATTGCCCTGTGATTCCAGTCATCAGATGACGAGTTTGGTTCAACACGTTCCCAGCGCAATCCTATTGGATGGTCAGGCAAATTATGCTGTGTTGTGTAGAAATGCAGGAAGCAGAGGAGCTGGTACAGTGAGTCCACTTGGCTGGCTATTCCTATCTGCCACTTTCTGGTGGTTGGTCACTAAATTGAGCAGCAGAAGTGTGGTTTGGTTGAACTCTGATGAGTACTAAGGCGAAATTATACCATAGCTGCATGCTTTTTGACTTTAATGTTTTGCCTGCATAATTCTTCTTTTTCAGCTTATGTTAGCAGAACTACAGATAGTTTTGTTTTTAGATTTGGTTTGGGTTGGTAGTAGGGTGGCATTTATTGTTTAGAAATCCTTGTGAATGGCCAGTCCTGTAGCCAGGAGTGTATATTTTGGGGGGTTTGGCCCCCAGGAATGACAAGACAAAAAAGAGGCGTCCTGGGCGTGGATTCAATCACTGATATTTGTGGCGAGAATGGGGCAATATGTATAAGCCTTAAAGCATATTATGAATTATTGGTGTTACTCTACTCAAATAAATGGGGGGCCACAATTACAAGAGGCCTCCACCTCCATTGCGTCATTTTAATGACACTCCGGTGGCGCAGGCTTCTCAATCATATGTACAAGGCTGTACAAGGCTACCCTGCATGGGTTTTCATGGCCTCACAGAAATACTGTAAAGCAACGCAGCGCAAGTTACTGCATTTTAATTTAATTTAATTGCGGGTTTATATAGCGCTAGGAATCGACTCCTGGAGGAGTATCTCCACGCTTCGACCGCTGGGGAACCCGTCCTGGCTCACCCTGAGAGATGGTCCCTGATGGGTATCTCTAAGGTGCGACCAAGCATCCCCGGCAGTCTGGGGGGGCCGTTGTGAAGATGAGGCAAGCTGATGCCCAGAGTTGCCGAGTGTGGTTTCTGACTAGTGTAGGCACCGAGGCGAGAATTATCGAGTCCGCTGACCCTGGTCCACGACCCTGCCGCGTCGGGAATCGAACCCTGGTCCCGGGCCGTTCTCTGCTTACGGGTTTGCCGCCTCTAACCAGTGAGCCACACTTCTACACATTGCCTCACATAGCTTCAGGGAGGCATGCCATGGGCGTTACAGTGGTTGTTCCAATGCAACTCCCATGGATTTTGACACATTCCCAGATCTATAACATAACCATGCACCTCCTCAGGGGCGTAACAAGGAAAAATAACTTTATTTCTCCTCGTGTTTTCCTCTTTCTATGTGTGCTGCACTTTGCTCTCTGGCTTTCGCTTTGATAAACTACTGTTTTACGGGGACCCCAGTAACCTCTCGTGTTTTCAGCAGATTGGGCTGCTGGAAAAGTGTCTTCCTTTCATTCGTCAACATCTGCATGCTCTGGTGGTGGGAGCATAAATTCTGTTAATAGGTGACTATGCTGGGGCTTACCTTCTGATATAATTCAGCCATTTTAGCTGACTAAGAATATCAAGCTTAGGTTTACCTTCATAAAGATCTCTGAAGTTTCCTAGTTTCCTTTTGAGTAGTGGATCCATCTTAAGGCCATTAATGTTGCGACCAGGCCTTTTATTAGAAGGTGTCCACAGGTATTTATGTCAAACTTTCTCTGCATGGTACCCTCCAGTCACTTTGATCTGGCTTTATGCTTTTGCTGATGACCTTATGTTTCAAAAAGCACCCTGAGCTTGGTGGTATGGCCTTTTCTCTTCTTGCCACACAGCTTTAGAATGGTCTTCTGTTGGCTATTCAACATATTGCTTAGCACTAAAGGCTGTTAAATCACTAAAAGCTGTTAAGATGCTTAAATTCCATCTTTTCAGTTAGCTGCATTTCTTAAGCACTCCTAGCACATTGAGGTTTTCATTTAAATCTCACAATCACAATTACTCATGTAAAAGGTTGACAACACCGGCCTAGTTTAGTGTTTTTATCATTGTTTTCTAAATTGCATCTACATTTATCATTCTCTGGGCTTCTGAAAGGAAGAAGGAGAAATACAGATATATAATATTCACAGATGTGTTAAGTAACATTTCAAGTTCATTTGTACACAAATGCTCACCAATTATTTGGCATTCAATATATCAGTTGCAAAGGACATCATAAAAGCAATATATTCATCATAAACAAAATATTTATTATTTAAAACAAAAGGCCGATTTTTAAAAGAGACGTGACACAATCATTTGGTAGGCACTAGAATCCGTTCAACACACATGCATGCTCATGCAAAGGAACACTATTGTTTTTTATTCACCAATCTATAATGGATCAGTAATTATTTTTATAAAGTATCCCAAAAGTGCTGTTTTAGAACATGGAACTAAAGCACTTTAAAAAAAAACATATAATGGATAAGCGGGCTGGGGAGGGAGGTGAAGCAGCATGTTACATCAAAGAGAAGCAACACAACAGGCGATACAGTGCCAGTAGGTATTAAGGATCTGGTGAATCCCACATACGATTTAGAGTCCTGAAGAAGTCCTGTGTGGACAAAACGCGTCGGCTACTGGATTTTATTATTCATTTCATTGATGTAACTTTGCATGAGAGGATATTCAATAAAGAATAAATGAAGGAAAATTTCAACATCGGAAATCCTTACTTGTTCACACATGAACTGTGATCACTGTTGTTGGTGTTAAAAAACTCTTGCTAAATTCTTGCATTCTATACAATACATTAAGATTTGTGCGTGCTGAACCACTGTTTGTATTTTGCTTCTTGGAAATCTTCCATTTTGCAGTAGAGAGGGGTTGCACTCCTAGGTTTGCTGAACCATTGAGCGTATCTTATATATATCCCACAATATTACTGTTGGCAAGTGCGGTTCTTTTTTGCCTCAACCCCTCAGTTTCTTGTTGTATATATTAACATTTAGCAAATTAACTCCCTACATTGAATGGCCTCACTCCATGGACAATCTGTAATTTCACTGTGCTTTCTACTCTATGGCAACAAGTACACACAGTGGTTCACTAGAAAATTTCAGCAGCAGTTTGGCACAATTTCCCCCAATCTCAGTTGACAACTTCTACAAAACACTACCTCTGGTAGATGAACCATATTTTATAGACCCTATCCCAGCTTCAATTCTCAAAATGCCCTCAGCATTAATGGCACTATTTGGATGAGTATTATTAATATATCACTCCAACAAGGATGGTTTAAGTGCACTCTAAATAAAGATGGGTCAGGAAATCAAATATTTACAAAAACTATTCCTAGGCCCCATCACTTTCCTCTCTTTCCAATTATATGTAATTAAAACTGACTTTGTCTACTCCCAACTGTTGGTTGTGGTGTATAGTGTTGTGCTAGTTTGTGATAAGTAATGTTATCAGATCTTATATACCCTACATATTATTACACTTAGGCCATGTGAAAAGTGCGTTGTTGGTTGAGTGGGGTGTTGACCCTGCTCAAGCAGCAGCCACAATTCCTGTCAGGGTGAACCACTGTCACTAAATTCACCTGGGCTTTAACCTCTGTACCTTGGCACAAAAGAAGACTGGCTTAACTTAGAGGCGATGTTGCTGACTTTGTCTACTCCCAACTGTTGGTTGTGGTGTATAGTGTTGTGCTGGTTTGTGATACGTAATGTTATCAGATCTTATATACCCTACATATTATTACACTTGGGCCATGTTAAAAGTGCGTTGTTGGTTGAGTGGGGTGTTAACCCTGCTCAAGCAGCAGCCACAATTCCTGTCAGGGTTAACCACAGTCACTAAATTCACCTGTGCTTTAACCTCTGTACCTTGGCACAAAAGAAGACTGGCTTAACTTAGAGGCGATGTTTAAAGTATTTATGCAGCACACAAACAGTGATAAAGTGAATACATAACATAAGAAAAATCCCACACCAATTTGGAGAACTAGAGTAACTTTTAATAATTTATTTGACACCAAAACAACAAAAATCCAAACAGTAAAACTGGAGTTATGAATTTTTAAAGTTTAAGGTAAAAACTAGTGCTTGAAGGATCAAAGCACCAACTGTCGACATCTAGTCATGTGAGACCGGGTCAAAGTCGAAAAATATGGGCGCCTGCGATGGAGTGCAAGTTGGATTCAAAAAGTGTATAGTCCTGGTTGGTGCTTACCTTTGGACCTGGAAGAAATTTCAGCAAAAAGTTGTCTGAGAAAATAAAGTTCAGCCAGGCATCGTTGAAGGTGGTATCTGAGGAGGAGGCGTTATTGTCAGGGAGCCACTGAACAAAGTCGCAGTGAAGAACTTTACATTCGGACTTAGTCTCTTTTTTGGAAGTCAAAAACCTCCAGTGGGAAGAAGCTGGAGGCTGTAGCTGATGATTGTTCCACAAGGCCAGAAACCACTTTGGTCAAGGACCGCTGAAGAGGATTTGCTGCTGCAGAGAAGAACATAGGGGAAGCTGCTGCGAAGTCAGGCTGACCAGCGATGCACTTTCGGCTGACAGATGGGCAGGTTGGTCCCAGTCTTCTCTCAGTTCTCGAACCTGTATTTAGGCAACATTTTTCTAAGTCCCAAGTATTGAAATTTGGCTAACTAACATCACCACTAAGAGTCCAGGACTGGAGTGGCACAATTTGGGGATTATAACTCGCTGAGTCTGGGTTGAGGTGCGAGTTCAAGATGGTTGGACCTTTCCCGTCCCTGAGGCTTTAATTTGGAGGCCAGCCACCTAGCCCTTCGGGCAACTCTAGTGATCCTGGGTTCGGCACTGGGATAGGGCTCAAGCAGCAGAGCAGACCTCTGGGGGTTCAAGGAAGGATTCAGGCATCAGAGCAGTCATTCTGGTGTAGCAAAGCAGTCATATGGAGAACACAGCAGGCCACAGCAGCATGCAGTCCTCTGACAGTCATTCTGCAGGTCCAGAAAGTAAATTGTAAAGTGGATCTGAGGGTCCTATTTTTATACCTTGTGCCTTCTTTGAAGTAGGAGAAGTTTCCAGAGAATTCTCTTTGAAGTGCTTGAAGTTTCCTGCCTGCCCGGCTCTGGCTTCAGGCTAGCTGAATGAGCAATGCAGTGGTAATAAGTCCTTGATGTGAAGGCAGGGCACAGCATATTCAGTTGCTAGTGGGGCTGTGCCCCGGCTTCATCCCTACCCTTCTAATGATGGCTCATCCAGGTCTGTGACTGGGGGTGTGTGTGTGTCTAAAAAGTTTCAGCACTCCGTCCATCATCTCCTTGTATTTGCTTTGTTCACTCTAAGTTGGCAGGGTATTCACAGACGTGGGTCCCTTGCTCACGTTGCCACTGAATTCAAGCTAGCCTGGCTGAAGAGGGGTTTTACCCCCAAACCGGTCCCAGGATGCTTGTTTCCGATCCAGGGAAGACTTGGCTTGGCATTTCGGGATGGACTGCTCCCATGAGGAACATTGTCAATACTGATTTGCACAAGGCTAGGTCTGAACTGGGGTGGTGCAGTGAGCTAAAGAATGATGATGGATTCAACCCTGATCTGTGACTGGGGGTGGGTATCTGAAAAGTATCAGTGCTCCGTCCATCATCTCCTTCTGTTTGCTTTGGTTGTCCTAAGATGGCAAGGTATGCTCAGATCTGGGTCCCTTGCTCAATTTGCCACTGGATTCAAGCTAGCCTGGCTGATGGGGGGGGGGTTACCCCGAAACCAGTCTCCGGATGCTTGTTTACGGTCCAGGAAAGACCTGGCTTGGCAATTCGGAATGGACTGTTACAATTAGAAACAGGGTCAAGACTAATGTGCATATGGCTGGGTCTGGGATGGCACAGTGAGCTAAAGAACGATGATGAGTTCAACCCAGATCAGTGACTGGGGGTGAGTGTCTGGAATGTTTCAACGCTCCATCCATCATCTCCTTGGGTTTTCTTTGTTCGCCTTAGTTGACAGGGTATTCCCAGACGTGGGTCCCTTCCACACTTTGCCACTGGATTCAAGTGAGCCTGGCTGATGAGGAGTTTTAACCCGAAACAGTTCCAAGGATGCCTGTTTCCGGTCCAGGGAAGACCTGGCTTGGCAGTTCGGGATGGGCTTTTCCCATGAGGAACAGGGTCAAGACTGATTTGTATATGGCTGGGTCTGAACTGGAGTGGCAAAGTGAGCTAAAGAGAGTTGATGGATTCAACCCAGATCTGTGACTGGGGGTGAGTGTCTGAAAAGTTTCAGCGCTCCGTCCATCATCTCTTTTGTTTGCTTTGTTCGCCCTAAATTGGCATGGTATGCCCAGACATGAGTCCCTTGCTCACCTTGCCACTGGATTCATGCTAGCCTGGCTGATGAGGGGTGTTACCCCATAACTTGTCCCAGGATACTTGTTTCGGGTCTAGGGAAGACCTGGCTTGGCAGTTCAGGCTGGTCTGTTCCCATGAGGAACAGGGTCAAGACTGATTTGCATATGGCTAGATCTGCACTGAGACGGCGAAGTGAGATAAGGAAAATGATGGATTCAACCCAGCTCCGCAATTAGGGGTGAGTATCTGAAAAGTTTAAACGCTCCGTCCATAATCTCCTTGTGTTTGCGTTTTTCTAAAAGAGGCATTTTCAAAACTGTAACTTAAAATCTGACTTTACAATTAAAGAGGATTTTAAATTACAAGTTCTCAGACATCAAACATGCAATCCTTACCTGTTCACAATCAAACATTAGCACTTATTAAATATAATAAGGCAAACACATGTTTTCCTATGGAAGAGGTAGGCCTCACAGTAGTGAATAACAATTTAGGAGTTTTTCATTTTCAGGACTTGTAAAACCTAAAGGTAAATGTACAACCTTTTAACTACAACCCACCCTGCTCTATTAGTCTACCTAGGACCTACCTTATGGGCAACATATGCAATAAAAGGGGACTTTAAGAATTGGCAAGGGATTTCTGTTGCCAAGTCGAAATGGTAGTTTAAAACGTCCATTAGGCTGCAATGTCAGGCCTGGGACATGTTTTAACAGGCTACTTAAGTTTGTGGCACAATAAGTGCTGACAACCCACTAGTAGCATTTAATTTACAAGCCCTGAGTATATGGTGTCCTACTATACTAGGGACTTATAAGTAAATTAAAAAATATCAGTCAGGTGTAAGACAATCCTACTATGATTAGGGAGAGAGCACAAGTACTTTATCACTGGTTAGCAGGGGTAAAGTGCACAGAGTCCTAAAGCTAATCAAAACAAATTCAGCAAATATAGGAATGGTTGAAAGCAAAAAGCATCATGGAGATGCTCCAAGTGCAACACAACCCCCCTCCAGCCAAAAGCCAGGGGAGTATAATTGATAACTTGATGGACTTCCCTGCTTAGGTGATAGAACATGGACAATGACCCTCAATTGCAGAGGCCATTGCCAGTGTTATGCCTTTCTGAATTCAATTTGTTCCCTCTGTCTACATTCTCCTGAGTCACTGAACTGACCCATAAGGAAGCGTTTTCCTCACTTGTGCACACCATATGTAAAGTGCCTAACCATAACTTTCCACAGATTCATCTCATTAGGCAGACAGTACTACCATGTCTAGCAAAGTGGTGTGGCACATTGCACCATTTGGATCAGACTTCTTCCCCAAACAAAGACACCTTAGCCCATAAGAACAGCAACCAACAGCGGCCACTGACAGCTCAGTGTCCAGAGCAAAGCCCCAAGGCATCTAGGGTTCTCTAACATCTGAGGTAGATCAGAGTGGGGGGGGGGCAAGAGCCACAGGTGTTAAACGCCATACTTCCACTCTCTTCCCCACCAGTCCTGGGCTGGTGCCCTGAGACTGACTCTCCATCCCAGGGTCTATACCCTGGGGCTGAACAGGACTCAGCAGTGAGTACTTCGTCCCCCTGCTCCTCCATCCATTATCTGGACGTCTGTACCCTCCGTTTGGTCATGATACTCCAAGAAATCTGAGCTTCTACAGTGCTCTCAGCTGCTGCAGGCAACTAATTACCCAGAATGCACTCTTTGTAAATCTGGGGACTAACTATGACCCTTTTATGGGACAGCTACCTGCCCCACTCTAGGGATACCAGGGTCATGGGGCGCAAAAAGTCCTTCCCCTGGGCCTAAGTTACCCTATAAATCCGGCTGGTTTACTGCTCTGTGGAAACCAGCCTTTTCACTACCATGATCTGGCTGGCCCCAGTGGCCCTCAGAGTTGTGACAGAGACCCCATTCACTTGATCTTGTAGAAGTGACAACTCCCAACCTCAATGATCACAAGTCTACCGTCTGAGTCTACCTCCCAACAAAGGGAAATTAGGGCATGGCCTACCTCTTGTCCCTGGGGACCACTTACTCCTAAGCCATATAGTAGGCCACCGCTGTACTGGTCCCACCAGTGGGTGGTTTCTTAGTACAGATAGAGTCTCTTGCTTGAGTCCCAGCTGAGAACAATCATAGCTGCAGAGTTGGAAATCGAGCGCCCAGTGCCACTCCCCACCAGAGCCTCTATCCTATTTTTCAGAAGTGGCATAGGAACCATCTTCCCCCACCTCACTCTGGGACTTGTCTGTGTCTACCCGGACCTCACCCTCACTCATCTGGGGGGAACCTGAGCCACCCTTCCTTGGTGTCACTTCCAGTTACCTTCTTATGAGCTCTGGTGCTGAACCAGTGGCCTGGCTCCTTAGCATATCCAAGTATATAAATTTACCCTATGAAGATAGCCTGTAAATTGGACATTTATAAGGTGTTCTTGCACTTAGTATAGAAAGTCCTGGTTTGGAGAGTTTGCTACTTTCTCCTTTGCTGAAGGCAACAAGTAGGGACTGAGTCATGAGCATTTGAAGTCCCACAGGGGTCTTCTCTTTCATGGCTGCTATTCTAAAGACATGTATCCTTACGTATCGGTATTTTAAAGAAAATAGAAGTGCTTTGATTTAAGTAGGGACCACAGTTCACGTCTGGGTGGAATATTGGCCATGAATATAGGTAAATATAATCATGTTCCTGGACCACATGTTTCATTGGAAAAAAGAGGTTCACCTGCATGAATGGAACACAGGTTGGAATGTTAGTCCAGGGCAGAACAAGTTCAGAACACTGCTATTTGACTAACCACCAAAGTTGAACACACAATGTTTGAATCATAAATACATTTCACTTAATATTTCTAAATAATTGTATCATTACGGGTTGATAATTCAGCTTGTATGAATATATTATTTAGTATTTGTTTCACAACGAGCGGTTTGCAGGCATATATTACCTAATGTTTAAATAGTTTCGTTTTGTGACCAACAGTTTTTTTTAAAATCAACCTTGTATTACATTGTTTAACCTCTTCACTGCGGCGGCTATTCCGCCGCAGAGCTAAAGGGGCAGGGCGGAAGAGCGGCGGGCGCATGCTGGTGACGGAACCGCTCCGTCACCAGCGTCGGTTGCGCTGTGCTTATGACGGAGCGGTTCCGTCATGGCCCACCCCGCTCAATAGAACGCTCAGCGCAGGCGCGGAATCCGCGCCGCGCAGGCTTGCCGAGCGGGCCATGACGGAACCGCTCCGTCATCAGCACAGCGCGACCGCGGCTGATGACGGAGCGGTTCCGTCATCAGCAGGGGAGGGGTTAATATTTGCTTCAAGCACTTTAATAATCATTGATACGTGTAATTCAAATAGTCAATTATCTTTCCCTGTCACATAAGTTGACGAACTGCATCAAGGTTCATACACTGATTGTTGATTTTAATAATATTCAATAAGGAGCTCATCTTTTTTCAAATAATCTAAAAGAAGTATTTAAGGTGCATTTACTATTAAATCTGTTTATTGAAAAAATATGACGTATTTAAGGTGCATTTAGACAATTGTTACGGAATGAGAGCTGAGATGCTGCTCGTACGAAAGCTGTAAACACCTTTTCCTTTTCAAAGGCCAAGGGTACGCACATCAAGCTGCCAGACAAGACATATTGACTTGTCTGTGGACACCATAGCTATTGAACACAGAGAAAGAGAAACCACAACGGTCTTCATATGGAACTAATAAATCTGTTGTTCGGCTAAGGTATGTAGGCAAAAGCCAATACTACCCAAGAAACTCACATACGTTTTTTGGTGCTACGATTAGTTTAGTGAGAGGCAAGGAAGAGGGTTGGAGAACAGGTAGAGGGAAACTCTAAAATACTGCTATAATGTTGCAATGTGTTCTGATATATTTAATAGCTGTTATTCTTACTACTATTCTATGTCCTTTTATAGTCACAATTATACACATTATATGCATTAGAATGGAATTTTGATTTTAATAAAATTCACAACAATATAATCCTAGCATGTAATCATGTGTGTGTCTATTTATGGTTTGGAACGTATTAACAAGTACTCCTGTGAGTCTCACTGGACTGGTCTTTGCATAGAATGCACCATTCTCACATAATGCTCAGGTGATGCAAGAGTTATAGTCTACGCACTCTACGGGATTCTCTGTCTCATGATGGTATGTTGACTAAGTCTGCATTGCCAGAAGGTCTGAGATGTCAAAGGTGGGTCATCATCAGAATAAGTTTCAGAAAACATATCAAGGGAGAAACATATACTGTTTAGCACAGCCTCCACATTCACAATTAAGGTGGCTCCTTGCTGTTTCCATCCCTTGAATTGTACAGATTCTCAACAAGACATCTTTTTTTAAAATGAATTATTAAAGCATGATAGTTAAAAAAAACCTTGTTTGTGTGTTTTACTCTTCAAATTTGTCTGCTTTTCTAGTCTGTGTAAAAAGCTAAAAGAAAGGAGATCGTCACTATTCTCATATTCATATTCAAGAAATTTCTAGCTTAGCCTTAAACCAAGTTCAGCTATAAGCTGGTTTTATATAATGTTAGAAACTGTGATTCTGGTTGGCAGTACCCTGTCCAAGCAGGTATCACAATCCTAGTCAGGCTAAGTCACAAACACAAACTAAATTAACCTGCACTCACCATCTGGTAGCTTGCCACAGAGCAGTCAGGCTTAACTATAGAGGCAATGTGTGAAGTATTGGTGCACTACTTCAAACAGTAACACATCCCTTTGTGTGCGTACAGGCACAACCTATTCAGGTGTAAGTGTGAGGCTGTACCCGGCTCCTCCCTCTCATCTCCCAGGATCAAGTCACACGTAAGCTCCCTTTGTGTGTGCCTGTCACCCAATCTGACTGAACACAGACAGGCAGCAAGCACCAAATGGTTAAAGTAAGAAAATGGCAACTTTTTGATAGTAGAAGCAGTATCCCAGTCAAGAGGCACAAAGATCCCCAAGATATATTATCTTATTTTATAGCAAGGTCTATTGTCAATCAAAAATTGTCATACAAAAGCAAACATTTATAAGGTGTGTCAGCAAACCACACAGTATGATAAATCCACGGAAACAAGAGGAATAATATAAGGCCATTTTTTTTATATTTATTACAATCAAAAAGTTAAAAACATGAGTACATAAAAACATTTCATTACAATATTGTTAGAAAACACAGTTGACGCGGCGTTTCGGTGATTTAGTTGATATGTCACCTTCTTCAGGACAGTTTTCTAGACAATGGAGACAATTTATTATTTATATATACTTGTGCTGCTGACATCACCCCTACAACAATAACTTATACTAGCATAATCACAGTGAACAAGGGTCAAGGACATTATCGTAGTCACTATCGCTCCACAAAAACATTGTCATATTATTAAAAACAGAAATATTATTAAAAACACAGTATTCATATTAAAAACATAAATTGCATGAACTATTCCATAACAGTTCTATATGAATTAAATAACAATTTTACTCAACATCTGTAAAATGCACATCAGTTTGAATATCATACCTCTATTTTATGACAACGCTGAGTTTTTATTCTTTTCCTCAGTATTATGTCATGAGAATGATATGATGGGATTTTGGAGATAACCCAAATGTTAAAATCTGTAAATTATCAAAGGGAGAGGTTTTTCTCAATACCTTCTCTATGGGTCAGAAACTTAATTGATCTGAACAAGGTAGTAACTAAATTAGACCTACCCCCTGTATGAATGTACAGGAATAATGGACCTTCGTTGCAGCCACCGTCGTGTCAGGATAAAAACATATACTATTTAGGCAAAAATAAATTTATTTAAATTACTATATCTTTGCTACCAGTCTGAAGCTCAAAACCTGTCTGATTTGATTAAACTTAAACTTGCCTTATAATATATGTACAGACCAACAGGGTATGCCTCAGGAGCCTGTTTAGATAAACAGATGTGTCGCAACTGGATAGCGGACGGTAACCACAGAGTGTCTTTGAATACTGGCAACTCTGTAGATGTAACATCCTGTATTAGATATACATAATATTCCATAGTTGGCTACATACAGGCAGGCCAGACTGGGAGCACAGGTGGCTCCCATGCTGGTACCCTTAACCTGTTTTAAAAGGTGGCTCCCATGCTGATACCCTTCACCAGGTGAGTACCATCATGGGAGCCACCTGTGCTCCCAGTCTGGCCTGCCTGAACCTAGCCGAGTTTGAGGACACACACATTTTTAATAGTATGGCACTATGAGAACATTTCGCAGTGGTCACGTTACATTGATGACGTGTTCTTCAAATGGACGGGGACAGAAGAATGTCTATTTGTGTTTATTGAATGGTTAAACCTTGGGGATAACAACCTTAGGTTCACCTCCAATATCAGTAAAGATAAATGTGAGTTTTTGGACATTATAATTAAGAATATAGGCGGATTTTTAAATGTGGAACTTTTCACCAAAAGTACAGACAGGAACACCATGCTCCACTACAGGAGCAATCACACAGCATGCCAGAGGGATAATATCCCTTTTGGACAATTTCTTAGATTAAAACGCAATTGTACTACAAATGGGGATTTTGACAAACATGCTGCACTCCTGATCCAGAAATTTATTATGGGCGGTTATCCAAAGAAACTAGTTACACATGCACATAAAAGAGCAAAATATTTAAACAGAGAATCTTTTTTACAGACAAGAACAAAACCTCATCCAACAATAGACCACCACTTATCTTTGTGACTAACTATAGCAATGTCAGCAATAAAATAAAAAACATCATAAATCGAAATTGGCACCTGAATACGAACCAAAATAAAGAAATCCTCCCCAAACCTATGTTTTCATTTAGGAGGAATCGCACAATTAGAAATAGTCTGGTCCACACATATAGAGAAACCGATACTAACACCCAAATGTGCATCACTAATTCAAAATTACCAACAGGAACCTTTGCATGTTGCAATTGCAGCATCTGCCCTAATATCATCAAACGAGCGTCCATTAATCTCAATGGGATTGATCATAAAATGAGTAATTTTATCAACTGTCGCTCCAAAAATTTAATATATCTGATTATGTGTCCCTGTAACCTCGGATACATAGGTGAAACATCAAGGGAGGTTAGGACCAGAATCCTAGAACACAAATCAGCAATAAGGACAAACAAAAAAACTGCACCACTTGTAGAACATTGGCTAATTGCAAAACACACTCTAGATGAACTCAAATGGTGTGGCATAGAAATAATTAAAACCAGCTTTAGAGGAGGCAATCAGATGATCAAAAGAAAGAAAAGGGAGCAGTACTATATGTCCCGTTTTTACACCTTTAGAAAAGATTTGAATAGCAAAGAAGATTGGGAGAGGTTAATATGAACACCCAGGCTTGTGGTACCTGTAGGTGTTCATGGGATTCATATCTGGAAATACATAGATAATAGTACATTTCTGAACTGCCTTAAAGTTTCATTGGTAAATAGTTAAAAGAGAAGAATTTGGAAATAGGAATGAAAAAATATGAGCACTTAGTAAGTAATAATATGCATCTATACTTAGAGTGAGCTCTACAGTGGGATAGTATAAGAAATGTAAACTCGGCATTGTGGCTTGACCTGACAATGGCGAGATTCTGTCATTTAAGGTATATATCAAGTCTAGTATCTGATTATTACAATGAAAACTTAATACAAAAGATCTTTATTAGACCATAAAATGCAAATCAGTTCAAATACTGTATTAATAATCAGGAGAACATATCCGGTAATCTGTGTGCAATATAACTCTCGAACCACCCGGCAGGGACCGATAGCTTTAAGATGGCCGGTATCTTTTTTAATAATAACCTGGTTCCTAAGTACTTGGTTTCCAATTTCTGTAAAGATTTTTTGTGAATGGGGATGTTAATCAAATGCACGGAAATACACTGTGTACAAGTTAAAAGGATACACCTTATAAGAAATCTGTCTTTACTATAACGTATTCCACTAATGGGTAGCTTAAAAGGGAAATAGAATACGTCTTGCTAGTTCCAAGATGGCGGCTCGCAAAGGAAATTAAAATAAGCCTTGGCTTTGAGAGATATAATACTCAGCCTTTTTAATTAAGAAGACGTGTATGAATAATCCTATGAATATAGACCGGCCCCCTATAAGCACAAGCCGTTTTTTTCTAATGTTTATAGATTTATGCGCTACACATCCGTGTGATTTTTAACCCAGTACACAACGTAGTTAATAGCGCGCCACTGCGCACTTATAAGAAAAATAGAATATGTCTTGCCAGTTCCAATATGGCGGCTCGTAAATAACAGTAAATCTAATCCTTTGTTCTGAGAGATACAATATTCAGCCTTTTTCAACAAATAAGACGCACATAAGTAATCCTATGAATATACAATGACCCCCTAGAAGCACAAGCCATTTTTTTCCAATGCTTAAAGATTTACGTGTTAACATATCCGCGTGACCTCTAACCCGGCATACAACGTATTTAATAGCACGCCACTGCACCAACAAGTCACGCAGATACCTGGAAGTGACTTCGTTGGACGTAGGGAGGCCGCATCTGATTCCTAAGGTGAGCAAGACAGAGGGGGGCTTTTTTGAAATACATTGTGTTAGAGAGCCGTAAAATAGAAGCAATGTCGGACTGTTTAACGAAGGATAGCCGGCATAGCGGTAGGTTTTACCTGGACCCGTGCCGATTCGTAAAAAATTGACTTATCCATAATAGGTCTTTATAATCGAAATAGAAGGAGAATTTTTTGTGCAGGAGAGTATGCTCCGCAACAGGGTCCAGGGTACATTGATAACGTAATCTTAGATATGAGATTTAGTTAATGGTGAGCCATGTGTATATATATATATATGTTTTCCGTCAGTTACAATAAGACAGACAAATTCGTATGGATATCTCACTTGGAACAGTGAAAGATATATTAACAGGTTACAGCACTTTCTAATAATACAACAAATTAGAGAGTGTATAGAACTGTATAGAGAGGGTGCTACCAATAATGAGTGCCAATAAGATAGTACGTTTTCCTATGAATCTATGTTTACAGAAGACCAGGAGAAGATCATTTCTACAAAATAAACCATACAGAGTGAAATGCACAGTGACCATGACTACAGGTAATGAACACCTAATTTGCTTCACAAAAATTCAGAGAAATAATATTTATAAATACAGGATGTTACATCTACAGAGTTGCCAGTATTCAAAGACGCTCTGTGGTTACCATCCGCTATCCAGTTGCGACACATCTGTTTATCTAAACAGGCTACTGAGGCATACCCTGTTGGCCTTTACATATATTATAAGGCAAGTTTAAGTTTAATCAAATCAGACAAGTTTTGAGCTTCAGACTGGTAGCAAATATATAGTAATTTAAATAAATGTATTTTTGCCTAAATAGTATATGTTTTTATCCTGACACAATAGTGTTTTCAACGAAGGTCCATTGTTCCTGTACATTCATACAGGGGGTTGGTCTAATTTAGTTACTACCTTGTTCAGATCAATTAAGTTTCTGACCCATAAAGAAGGTATTGAGAAAAACCTCTCCCTTTGATAATTTACAGGTTTTAACATTTGGGTTATCTCCAAAATCCCATCATATCATTCTCATGACATAATACTGAGGAAAAGACTAAAAACTCAGCGTTGTCATAAAATAGAGGTATGTTATTCAAATTGATGTGTATTTTACAGATGTTGAGTAAAATTGTTATTTAATTCTTATAGAACTGTTAGGGAATAGTTAATGCAATTTATGTTTTTAATATGAATACTGTGTTTTTAATAATAATTCTGTTTTTAATAATATGACAATGTTTTTGGGGAACGAAGGTGACTAAGATAATGTCCTTGACCCTTGTTCACTGTGATTATGCTAGTATAAGTTATTGTTGTAGGGGTGGTGTCAGCAACACAAGTATATATAAATAATACATTGTGTCCATTTTCTAGAAAACCGTCCTGAAGAAGGTGAAATATCAACTAAATCACCGAAACCCCGCGTCAACTGTGTTTTCAAACAATATTGTAATGAAATGTTTTATGTACTCATGTTTTTAACTTTTTGATTGTAATAAATATAAAAAAAATCTTTATATTATTCCTCTTGTTTCCGTGGATTTATCATACTGTGTGGTTTGCTGACACGCCTTATAAATGTTTGCTTTTGTATGACAATTTTTGATTGACAATAGACCTTGCTATAAAACAAGATAATATATCTTGGGGATCTTTGTGCCTCTTGACTGGGACACTACTTGTACTCTTGAATCCACCCTGTCCCTATCTTACATAATAGGGTACCTCCCTTAATTGTTGTATTAACTTTTTAATAGTGACATATTCAGAACTGCAATTTAAAATCGGACTTCACCATAAATTGTGATTTTAAATTGCGAGTCCAGAGACACCAAACTTGAGAAGTCTATCGCTTCACAATTGGGAATTACTTTTAAAAGATGAAATAAGGTAATTACAATGGTATCCTTTCGGAAAGATAGGCCTTGCATTGAAAAATGAATTTGGGAGTTTCTCACTACCAGGGCATGTAAAACTTAAAAGTATATGTCATGCCGTTTACATACATTGCAGACTGGCCTCTGGAATTACCCAAGGCATACCTTAGGGATGACTTAAATTTCTTGAAAAGGGAAGGTTTAGGCCTGGAAAGGGGTTTATCTTGCCAGGCCGAAAGGGCAGTGTAAACTGCACAGACAGGTTCTGCAATGGCAGGCCTGAGTCATGGTTAGAGGGCTACTTAAGTGGGTGGCACAAAGAGTGCTATAGGCCCTAGTAGCATTTAATTTACAGGCCCTGGGCACACATATTGCACTTTACTAGGGACTTATCAGTCAATTAAATATGTCAATTGGGGATGAGCTAATATTATCAAGTGTAGCGAAGAGAGCACAAGCAATTTAGCACTGGTTAGCAGTGGTAAAGTGCACAGAGTCCTAAAGCCAGCAGAAACGAGGTCAGAACAATGGAGGAGGTAGGCAAAGGTCTCTCAGCGGCATTCAACATGGTATTTCATGTTAGGATGCTGGAGAGGCTGCATTCAAATGGCTCCACCACTTTCTGAAAGATAGACATCAAACTGTCATCTTGGGCCTATATTCTTCTTGCAAGACGCAATAAGACACGGGTGTCCCACAGGGCTCCTGCTTGAGCCCCACTCTGTTTAATATCTATATGGTTCCTCTTGATAAAATCGCAGAGCGTTATGGTTTCAAAATAATGTCATATGCGGATGATACCCAGTTGATGTTTACATTTGTACGACCTGGCTGCTACTAAAAAGTGCTTCGCCCTGGGTATGTTAGCCATCTCTGATTGAATGAGTGAGAATTGTCTCCAATTGAACGTAGACAAGACAGAGATTATGCTGCTTGGAAAGGCCCCCCTATCTGGACAGATGAATGGTGGCCTCACCTGTGCCCAAACAATCTGTTAAGAACCTTGGTTTGAAAATCGACCAAGTTCTAATGATGAAAGAGCACTGGAGTATGTTATCATAACAGGCGTCTTCTGCGCAGAACATTTCCCTACCTTCCAACTTCTGAGAGAAGAACTCTAGTACAAGCCCTGGTGATAAGTAGGCTAGACTATGGCAATGCTCTTTTGGCAGCAGCAAATTAGACGCTGGTAGCCAGGCTCGTTCTCAATTTTCCTCTGGGCACTTCTTCAGCCTTCCTGCTGAAGGAATTGCACTGGCTGACAGTGAAAAAAAGGTGCTGTTTTAAGATCTGCTGTCTTACTTACAATGACCTACAAAGTAAAGGCTGTTACATCTGCAACTAAAAATGAAACCTTATACACTTAGCCGAAGTTTAAGATCACGTGCTAAAGCCTTATTGTGTGTCCCCCCGCATTTGTCTGACACGTTGACGGGGAAAAGCTCTCTCTTACCTTAATCCCTGTTTTTGGAACAAGCTTCCATTTCACATTTGGACTTGTGCGAACTATTGTAAATTCTGGAAATCATTGAAAGCCTCTCTATTTTAAATTCTTTTCCCTTCCACTGATATGTGTTATCCATTACATCGCCAACATGCCCCCGGGTGAGTTGTGCGGTATAGTAAATTTAAATAACATAACATAACAAGGTTGGGGTGAAAACCACCCTAAGGCTGTCAGGTCTAACATGTGCCTATGCAATTTGTCATGAAAATGTCAAATGCCAATTAGACGTTCTGATTCAGTAAAGGGACAAAAGTAGTAAGCTTTTCAGAGACTAGTTGTAATGGATATCATGTTGATCATAGAGAAAGATTCTCAGAACGTTTGATTTTAGCAGCAAAGACATATATCAAAGTCTTCATTTGAATAAAAATACTGAACATAAGGATCAATAGTAGGTGGTGAATGCAGTTCATTTAGCTTGGAGAACTAACATCAAACACCAATGTTAAGTATATTTTATGCATGTATAAAGGGATTGATATAGCAAGCTAGGGCAAATGTGAAGGTGGCTCAAAACTACAGATAAGGATGGCGTGGTGTGTTGTCAACAGTGGTGCCATCAATGTTATTCCTAATAGCCTATGTGATATTATCAGTAATGTATTCACTGATGGCATTATTTATGGATGTATAATGTTGTAGTAGCGTTTATTTGGGTTTATATTATTGAAAATAAATAATGATTTTTATGATTGATCCAAAATGCAAATGCTGAATTAACATGATTGCAGTTGAAACAAGGTTAATATAACTTACAGATGTGAGTTTATTAAAATGATTTGGTGATGCCACATTTTCACAAGATCGCCAAATAATAGTTAACATGTGCTGTTCTGCTGTTATTCATTCATTTTTGCTCTTCCCCCTCCCGTCCTGTCCTCCTGTGCATCTTCTCTCCTCACAGGCTCTGCATAGCAAAGACAAAGGGGCCGATTAGGATGGCGGTTTTTCCGCATCCTCCGGGCCGGCGGAAGTGTCCGCCGGCCTGGAGGATGCGGAAAAACCGCGGCGGAGGCTCCAAAGACCCACCGCCAAATTAGGATGGCTGGTGGGTCTGGAATTCCGTCCGCCGCTTTTCCGCCGCGGTCGGCTTCCGACCGCGGCGGAAAAGCTATAACATGGCAGGCGGTGTCTATGAGACACCGTCCGCCATATTATGATGTTTGTGTAAATATGCTTTTCCACGGCGGCTTTTCCGCCATGGAAAAGCATACGGACATTCACTTTGGGGGCCCGTTGCGGGCCCCCTGGGTGAATGGGGGGTGGGGGATGCACATGGGGGGTACCTATGGTACCCCCCAGCATTTGCGTACACAAAGCAGCAGGCACCGTGCGGTGCCTGCCGCTTTGTGCATGTAAATGCAACACATGCATTTTTAACATTGCAGCGGGTGCAGCTTGAAGCTGCACCCGCCGCAATGTTAATAATAGAGGATGTGACCGCCACCCTGGCGGTCACATCCTAATTGCCATGGAGGGACCGCCGCTGCCCATGCGGACGGTCCCTCCTACTCAGGGGTGGCGGACGGACGCAAGTCCGTCCGCCTTCCTAATCGGCCCCAAAGTGATGCAATATTTTTTTCCTAGTGTGCATGTATTGTGAATAAACTTGAGTGTTCCTAAACAGGAAGATGTATCAAGGTCCTTACGTGCTTCGGGACAGAAATAACGTAGAAGATGCTCAATGCTTTCTTAAAAAGTAGGATAGTGTTATAACCTTAACAGTGACACCAAAACCTCGGATCTGCCTAAAGCCTGTTACATTTGATCATGCCATAATGAAACTGCATTTTCTCCTACTTTGTTCTGCAAGAATTATGTATAATAACCCCTTGGTTTTTGGGGGTGAGTCAGAAGACACTCCCATTGCACTAGAGAAAATGTCCGATATTCAATCTGATGTCCGACAGATTAAGATTACTTTCCTTTTCTAGTTAGGATGCTGTCCAATTTCTTTATGATCTTGAAGTTCATTTGGGAATTTGTAATAAAACCTATTAAGTTTTCTCCTGATCCAAAACTGATCTCTGCTCCATCCCCGATAGAGAGGGAGACCAGGCAGGGGTGCCCTCTCTCCCCCCTCCTTTTCGCGCTCGCGATCGAGCCATTAGCCATGCAGCTGCGTCAAGAGGGAGACTCCTGGGGGATTCCGATTGCGGGGATGACCCACTGTGTATCCTTATACGCAGACGATCTGCTCTTTTACGTCCGCGATGTGACGAGCGACCTCACACCGATATGGGTTACCCTACAAGCCTTCGGAGCCTTTTCGGGCCTCAAGGTCAACTGGGACAAGTCGACCGTCTACCCCCTTGGAACCCATGTGGCGCCGCACGAAGTGTTGCTGGGCACCCAGACATTACATTGGAACGGAGATGCCCCCAGATACTTGGGAGTACGACTCTATCACTCCCCGAAGGATCTATGCGAGGTTAATCACCGTAAGGCACTGGTGGGTTTGCGGTCGGCGGTCAATTTTTGGAAGATTCTGCCCCTAGCACCCATCGGCTGAGTGGCCATAGCCAAAATGATAATGATACCCAGACTGCTATACCACTTCGCCTATCTGCCGGTGATCCCGCCTCGGTCGTTCTTCCGGGAACTAGACTCCCTGCTCACGACACTGATATGGGGTAATGGCCGGCGTAGAGTGGCACTGCGCACACTCTTTTTACCGACCACAGAGGGGGGCCTGGGAGCCCCTTCTTTTGAATCATACTTCCTGGCTGCACAACTCCATTGGCTATCCCATTGGACGGCAGAACGCTACGTTGGGGAGACGACAATAGCGACTGGTAAGATACCCTTGCCGGTCATCAGACGGATGCTCGTGCCCGGGACCAAACCGTCCCGCACCCATCCGCTCCAGGTCTCCGTCGCGCGTAAATGCATGATGCGCATTCATCGTATGTCCAAAGGCCGGCCACTCTACTCCCCACTGTTGTCCCTAGTAGGACTACCCCGTGGGGCCTTTCATTACACTACTAGGACCCTGCAGACATGGACGGACCATGATGTGACGGAGGTGGTAGCGTTGTTCCAAGAGGGACCGCTGCGTACCTTTGAACAGCTGGAGGAATGATATGACCTCCCGCGGGCACAATTCCTTACGCACAGACAACTTGTGGAAAGCGTACGGCCGTTCTGGGATCTCCAGGACGGTGAACCGCCCACACACCCGGTGCTCCACACAATCCTCCACATGGGGGCCGGTAGACACCTAGTCACGTGGCACTACAAAGCCATCAGGGAACTGGCTAATGTCCCCCTGGATGCTCTACGTCAAACCTGGGAGGATGACATCGGTAGGGTGTTCCATGACACGGAATGGGTGCAAGCTTTGGAATACACAAAGAAAGTGTCCAGGAATTCACGGTTTAAAAACATACAATTTAACATATTACACCGAGCCTATCTCACTTCAGACAGGCTTCACCGGTACTACCCAGACACGCCATTTAACTGCCCGCGCTGCCAACTACCAGAAGCGAATTTCCGACACATGTTCTGAGACTGCCCCTCTCTACGCCACTACTGGTCCACGATACATCGAACACTCCTTGCACTAGTTAGCCTACCACACATCGACACTCGAGAAATTTGCGCACTGGGAATCTACAAACGTAAGAAATCTGAGAAAGTACATTGGCGCTTCACATCCCTTGCCCTCCTATTAGCCAAACGAGCCATCGCTATGCACTGGAGAGCTCCCTCAGGTCCCCCAGTGGCGGCCTGGATCAGGCCGGTGAGCAAATGGGGGCCGCAGAAGCAGATATTATATGTGCAGAAGAGGTGCAGGGAATGCGCAAACACCCCATCTCCCTGGAATGGGCACAACTGCTCATACAATTTAAACAGGAGACAACCCCGGATGACACATCGGAGCCATCCCCCCGACCTACACACGCTTCCCCGCAATGCTCTGATTCTCCCTTGCTGCCTGCCCGGCGCTGATGTCCCACCCCCCCAGCCATGACAGATTGCCCTCGTGCCTTCTTGGCGACGTGGCCCACCACCCCTGGTCGGACGGCCCCCCCCTTTCCACCCCAGGATCCCTTGGGCTCCTGACCCCCCGGACCACATGCCCCTACGCCCTCGACCCACCGAGTCCATAGACCCCTGTCAGCCCACCGCGCGTTATCCCACCGCTCATACATCTAGGAAGAGTTTATCCCCATAGTTCCACGTTTAGTTCTCAGTCGGTGGTTTGTCACCGACACGCACGTTTCTTTTTAACCACACTTGACACATTCGTGAAGGTTTGCATGGACACACACGGGGTCAACACCCCCACTTACCCCCTGCCCGCGTGCTACCCTGGGACGACTCGGATGCGTTCCTGTCTTGCTGCCTTCAGGTTCCCGAGCTACACTCCAGAAAATCTTAAGGTGCAACTTGCTTCATCTTTCCATTTTATGGGGTGGGCGAGCATATCCATTCTACAGTTAATTTATCATGGTGAATTTTGTGTGACCCTACATTGTGTGAAAACTTGCGTACATGATTGATGTATTCCCCCCCCCCCTTTTTTGGGGGGCTTATACCTGATCCAGAACTCAGTGGTCCCAGTTACTTATTTGGTAATCTGCTAAACTAATGTCAGGTCAGATGTTGGGGACGCTGCTTTTTAGTACAAAATCAAACCATGAGCAGACCTGCCTGAGGTAAATTTAGGGTGATTTGAATTATGGGTTATCTTGAATTTTGGGGTATAGGTTCCGCTCCCACAATGTCATCAGTGATATCACTGATAATGTCCTCTGTGATGCCATGTTGTGAAATCCTATCTGAGCCCATACACTGTATCTATGGATGTGAAGCTGCTTCTTTTAGTGATTTATGGAAATGTTTTGTGATGTAAACCTAACATGCATTCATTTTCAAGAAAAATATTTGTAGATATGGAACTTTATGCACATGATCTCTTCTACTAATTTGTGTTTTAATCCTATTACTATTGAATGAATTGATCCAGCATGAGACTGTCACTAATGCAGAAATGGAACAGGTAAATGTAGGCCCCTCATGATTATCTGCCATTACCGGGAGATAAACAGTATAACTGCATGAAGGTGGAGCCAGAGACTAAGGAGACATAAAGATTGGAAAGCTTAGTGGGAATAGATGTCAAGATAGGGAGTAAGAATTGGTAATGAGAGATGCCACACAAATCACGTCTATCCTATAATTAACACAACCCTTTTTAGCAATTCATGCAGCTTGGTCATAGTGACTCACACTGAATACTGCTTTATATCTGCAGCATTGAATATGAAGATAACACATTTGTAGGTAAAAATCTCTTAATCTGTTCGGGTCTGTTCACTTTCCTTCTTCATTGCCTGAGGAAAAGGCGACTCCTCCTATTAGCCATGGTGCCACGCCTTACACAGTATTACACATGTGAAAGGTGTCAGGTACCTCCTTAAGAGGATCCTATGCTGGAGGAAAAATATTACTCTAAAAAACCTCCTTGACAATCTTACAGGGATTGCTTGAAAATGGAGAACTATGTTGCTTTAGAAAAATAAGGTACTGACCTCTCCCTGACATCAGAAAGACAGAAGAGCATCCAAAAGAAACCGGGGAAAAATCCAAGTGGAATCCAGCTGAAAAACGACAAGACTCAGGGATAAAAATATACAACAAATGAGTGATTAGTGCTGTAAGAAATAGGGACTGAACGTGAATGTATTGCAATGCATCTTCCTGTCATGATTGTACCCTTATATATGATTTAAACAGGGACTAACATCCCAGGTATGACTCATACTTCATCTTAGAATAGAAACATCCAATACCATCCTCTTGACAATCAGCTATAATAAAAATGCCCATCCATAGCCCTTCCTTCAGCATAATGGTGTTGGCTGAACACGAAAAGATGATAAATTCTGCAACCCCATCCCTACCCTCTCTAGCTAATGCCCTCCACTCATCATAGACCGCCCCTCTGGGTCTCTGAGATCATAGAATCATCAGTGCAGCATGGGTCATGCAGATTCCCAGATTTGAGCCATGTGCAGCACCCAGTAACATGCTTTTTGGGTGTGCAGAACACACACTGTCTTCCTCTAAGGCTCTAGTGAGTTCTCTGTATAACTATGACAGTATGCCCAAAGCGAGTAGCTCTGACATTATCAGGATGCTAACTGTGAGATAATTTGGGAACATGAGCAAAAGAACCATCTTCTTATGATCTTTCAGATGCTGATTGTGCTTGCATCAAAATTAATGAAGGTTTAGATAGAAGCAGATGAGAAGGATATGGAACATGTGGCTTCAGTTTCAATGAATGAACAAATGAATCTCCCAAGTGTGAGGCAATTTTAACCAGAAAGCCACAGAATTAATCTGATAATTAATAACAAATATAGCAAAAAGTTGCATTAAAAATTGACTTGCAATATATAAACTGAAATACAATGAGAAGACAGACAACCTTACCACAAACAAATTATCTCTGCGTCTCTAACTGAGTCTTATAATCAGTAGCTGCCAAAACCATTGGGTGAATCTGATAAAGAGAAGAAAAAAATTGTGGAAGAAAATCTTGCATACAATAAATTGCAAAACCTTCATAGCACTATGAGTTGCATTACTGCCGGCAAATTCCACAATGGGTAGATGGGAGACCCAATTGCCTTGGTATGATTTGCGGGGTCCCCAACCTTTTCTGTAGTGGGAGCTACTTCTGATCAGTAAAAAGCATTGTGAGTTACTGAAGGCAAGCTATTCACGCATTGTTTCCAGATGCCCCCACACCTAGCTTAACTGACTTTATGCCTAATGTCCATAGAGTCAGATGCTATGGTTTGACTAGGGCCATTATGACAGGGCTGTCATGTGTGTCAGTGAGAGCATGGTATTTGGGGATGTATGAACATGTGTACATATGAATGGGATATATGTGTATGGGTGACTGACAGACTGCGCTGGATGTTCTTATAGCACAGGACATACCTTTTGCCATATGTGCCACAGTTACATGCATAACACAAATTGGAGAATTTTAAAGTGCAGAAAAATGTTCTGCAACATTTTCAGAATATGGAAAAAATGTCTGCAGGTTGGCTTTCTCCAACTTTAAATATTGGCAGCATTTTTCACTTATGAATATGACACTGTACCGAGAAAATTAAATTTGTTTATATGGATTCCATGTAACTCATTTCAATCTCCCATTTACATGTGTCACATTTACAAACACCAAGCATCTTGTGCCCAGTAGCCTGCAATGGTGCCAATTTGTCTAAATGGTAGGAATATGAAGTGAATAATCATGCTTCATAAAACATTAAGAGGTATTTGGCTTAATTGAAAGTGGAGAAATACAGTAATACTTAGGGGGTCATTAGGATGACTGGCGGACTTAGTCTGCCCGCCATCCTATCGGAATTTGGGACCGCCCGCCATAAGGGCGGGGGTCCCGTGGGGGGTATTAGGATGTGCCCACCACAGTGGCGGGCACATCCTGCATTTTTAGCATTGTGGTGGGCGGTGCTCTCAGCATCGCCCGCCACAATGCTAAAAATACATTACAAGAAACACCAAAAGGGGTTGGCTCAACACGCAGTAAGGCTGCGCCACATATCAATCTTAACAAAACAAGATGCCAGTACTGCAAAACAAATAAACTTTCAATGCACAATGACATTAAACAATTGTAGCATTAATCCTTTTATTTCCTTTTTACATGTAGAAATAGATATTCACAACATTTTAATTTTTAGTTTCATATTAAAGGAGGGAGTGTAATATATTTAAAAATTTCAGAGCAGTGTAAGCTGAAAGGAGTGAAAATAATGTTTTGAATGGTTGGGAGGGTATCATTCATATACTATCATACAGACCATCATTTGTACAAACTCTTATGCAACAATTCTAACTCACAGGGATGGGTAAAGAAAGAAGGTGAAATTCGTGAATAGTGAAGGGAATCCTAAAAGTGAAAAAAGGGGTGGGAAAAAATTATTTCTTTTGGAAAATACTGTGATGTTTTTGGGAAAAACAAGTAACCTCACCAATGTTCATGCGAACAAGTTATTCAGATTTGGTGGGGTGCTACTGTTCTTTTCACATAGCATTTGAAATCATTATTTTGTCAGGCCATCAAACCTATATATACGCGAATTAATTTTCAATCATTTATTTACAAAGATTGGCCATATAACAAAAAACCAAAGGTCGATGCGTTTCGAAACCCCTTCAATCTGGGGTTTCTCCTCAGGACCTTGGAGGGATGAGTCCTGCAAAAACAGAAACAACAACGTCTTACTCAAACAACCCTAAGCGGAACCTTCAACTTTTATCAGAAAAACACAACCCAAGGTAATACCTTGTCTTCATACGGTGCTTTTCATCTACTTGTTAGTCTGAAAAAATCCGTTTTCGAAATGGAATGTTGCACACCAGTCAGAGCTGTAAGCAAAAATGGCTGTCAGCTCAGTCGTTCTGAACACTCTGTTAAGTAATTTAAAGCACACATAGTCTCACTCAAACTGTCTCCTACCTTCGGGATGAAAATCAATGCCTTGCACGTGGTGATAATATTCTTTTCGAATCCTTTTTATTTTAATCTGTGTGTCAGCCTGCATAAACAAGAAGCAAGCCGTGAGTCTATGTAATTACGTTTAAATCGTGCACCTAACTGTTTCAATGCCGGTCGGAGCACTCGTGTGCCCGCAGACACCGAGGCTCGAAAATCAGGTGTTGGAGAGTGCAGAAGCGACCTACCTTCCTTAGACTCAAAGTCACTCCTCTCTCTCGCTCTCGGCATGCTCAGTTCTGCCGTCGCGCTGGAAGTTCCACAAGTCGTCATAAAAACGGTGCGCGACTCCTCACGCTCGGAATTCTGGGGATTGTAGTCATATGGCGAAAGTCATCCGTTTGTAAAAAATAAATAAATTGTACTATGACTAGAGTATAGTCGCCATCTGAATTGATGTCTTACAAAGTATTTTGGATGGGTGATGTCACCAATGTGAGGCGGAGGATTCTTGTTCCTTGTGGCAGAAGTTTCAATCGTCTGAAATTTGTCAATGTAACCTGGGCTCCTAATATTATTGTCATAATATTGGAGGTGTCACGTTGTGTGCAATGCAAGGTCTATTTTCGCAAGTTACTACTCATTGAGGATGATTGTTCAAAACGTGTGTGAGCAACAAGGATTTAGTAGAGGTCCAATCATAGATGGTACAATTCAGACATCTCATTCAGTCCTGTAACTGCTGAGTTATATTTTAGAATGAGGATTGCCTCCCGTGTGGATAATTTTGCCTCTAGGTCACCTCCTCTCTGGTCGGGTTCTACCTTGGAGATTACTGTCCATTTGATGTCATTTTCTGTATGTGCATGATCTATCCAATGTTGGACAAGTGGTGCAGATAAGATGGATTTTTTGATTCTTGATTTGTGTTGGCTGATCCGCTGTCGCACCTCTTGGCTGGTCTTACCTATAAACAACATGTTGCATGGGCAAAGTATGCCCTAAACGACATACTTTGTCTTGCAGTTTGTAAATTTGCAATGTTTCCATGACACTCCATTATGTTGGAATAGATCTCCTTCTATCGTCAAAGGGCAACAAACACATGTTCCACATTGGTGATGACCTGTAATTGGTGGTAGGTTAAGGTACTCTCTCATTGATAGCGGTGTGTGTTTTGGCAAAGCTGCTCTTACTATATGGTTTGCCACGCTCTTGTCCTTTTTAAAAGCAAATAATGGTAATTCAAATAGTCGTCTGTCCAAATCCTTACGCAAGTGCCAATTTTTGCATATTTCCTTTTTTAGCCAATTAGATGTTGGACAAAATGTGGAAACACAAACTATTCTAGTTTGGTCCGTGTTAGAAGGGGCAATCTCCGAGGGCCAGGTTGTGCTCACCCAGACACCCCAAGATCCACCTCTCCCACAGAACTTGCCGAGTCTTGATTGTGAGGTCCTCACCGGGGAGGACGTTGGGTCTGGGATCGTACACACTGAGCTCACACCACACTATGAACAGACACCACACCGTCGGATTCTAGTAACAAGTTCTTTATATAAGCAAATAACGAAGGAAGCACTTTTATATACACAGTGGCCGAAGGACCACAAAGTCTCTGAGGATTCGGGAAGGGGGAAGCGGGACAGTCTTTTAGTCTCTGGGTCCGTACGAGGCGTACCTCACGCACAGCTCTCAATCCTCGAGCCGGGGGGTACGGGATGGGGGTCGTACTGGCTGCCTCACCTTCGTCGAGTCGGCTCGGTCGTGATGGTGGTCTCGATGGTCCAGCCGGACCAGAGTACTCCTCGAGCCGCGACGAGGTCAGCAGGACTCGATCGGGAGAGATTCGTGAGAGCCGCGACAGCGTCAGCAGGGCTCGGATGGTCTTAGGGGTCGAGCCGCGACAGCGTCAGCAGGGCTCCGATGGTTACAAGAGGACGAGCCGCGACAGCGTCAGCAGGGCTCGGATGGTCTTAGAGGTCGAGCCGCGACAGCGTCAGCAGGGCTCCGATGGTTACAAGAGGACGAGCCGCGACAGCGTCAGCAGGGCTCGGATGGTCTTAGAGGTCGAGCCCCAACAGCGTCAGCAGGGCTCCGATGGTTACAAGAGGACGAGCCGCGACAGCGTCAGCAGGGCTCGGATGGTCTTAGAGGTCGAGCCGCGACAGCGTCAGCAGGGCTCCGATGGTTACAAGAGGACGAGCCGCGACAGCGTCAGCAGGGCTCGGATGGTCTTAGAGGTCGAGCCGCGACAGCGTCAGCAGGGCTCCGGTGGTTACAAGTTCAGCTTGAGCCGCGACAGCGTCAGCAGGGCTCAGAGGTTCAGGATGAGTCTTCTTAGGGTCAGCCGCGATCAGATCAGCAGGGCTTCAGGTCCAAGATACAACTGCTGCTAGTTGTCAGGCGGGCCTTCTACTCTTTGATCTCCGGACCCTCGCAGGCATGGGTCTTCGGCCCTGGGGGCTGGTCGTTGGCGAGCTGCGGCGGTTGGCTCTTTGATCCCTTTGAAAGATGGGTCCGGGAATTCCCAGATGCCCAGCGGGTCTGGAGCCAGCCCTCGGGGAGGCCAGAAGGGTGATCGAACCTGGCCCACAGGGGAGGGCCAAAGGTGTGACAGAAACCAGCCCCTCAGGGGAGGCCGGAGGAGCCATCGAAACTCCCTGGCTTATCTCACTCGGGAGCCCTTTACCCCCAGCCGGGACTGGCGCGCCTTTGGAGTCTGGGCTTCGCTGGGGCCAGGGTCACGCTAGGCCTAGGGAGACAGGGATGTCGGGAAGGGAAGATGGCGTCCGGGCCTTGTGGGGCATGCATGGTTAGGTGCTCGGAGCCGGGCGAGGAGCGGGAAAGGCAGGCCTGGTCAAGGGTCTCGGGGGATCTAGGCGTCACTGGGTAGGACGACCAGGCTCGGGTTGCAGGCTACACTAACGGGGTGGCTGCGCAGGGGACTCGGGGTACAGGCCTACGCTCACAGGGTGTGGAGGGACAGAGGTGAACCACGCCACGAGGCCGGGTCCAACACGCGTCCCCCCCAGCTGAAAGCGGGGAGAACTACCCATCCTCTTGGGGGTTCTCTTCGCTGAGGCGGAAGAATCGGGACAGGCCATCGGCGTTGGCGTGGTCAGAGCCCGGCTGGTGTTCGACAGTGAAGTCCATCCCCTGGAGGGAGATGGACCAGCGCAGCAATTTGGGATTCTCCCCTCTCATCTGCATTAGCCACCGGAGAGGTCGGTGGTCGGTCTTGACCCGGAAGTGAGTCCCGAACAGGTAGGGCCTCAGCTTCTTCAGGGCCCAAACTACCGCGAAGGCCTCCCGCTCGATGGTGCTCCACCTTTGTTCTCGAGGGAGTAGCCTCCGGCTAATGAATGCCACTGGTTGGTCTAGGCCGTTCTCGTTCACCTGGGACAGGACTGCTCCGATGCCATGCTCGGACGCGTCCGTCTGGACTACAAACTCTCGTGAGTAGTCGGGGGCCTGTAGGATGGGGGCAGTGCACATGGCGTCTTTTAAAGTTTCGAACGCTTCTTGGCAGGCAGAGGTCCAGCTGACTTTCTTCGGCTGGTTTTTGGAGGTTAACTCTGTGAGGGGGGCTACGATGCTGCCGTAACTCTTGATGAACCGGCGGTAGTACCCCGTGAGCCCTAGAAACGCCCACACTTCCATCTGGGTCGTGGGGGCCTCCCAGGCCATGATGGCATCGATCTTGGGCTGGAGGGGGGCTACGAGGCCGCTTCCGACCTGGTGCCCGAGGTAGATTACGGACCCTTGTCCGATCTGGCACTTGCTTGCCTTAATGGTGAGACCGGCCCTTCTCAGGGCCGTCAGCACCGTCCAGAGGTGCTGGAGGTGCTCGGACCAGTGGGAACTGTAGACTGCGATATCGTCCAGATACGCAGCGCTGAACTCTTCCAATCCCGCCAGTACCTGGTTAACCAGCCTCTGGAAGGTGGCGGGGGCGTTCTTCATCCCGAAGGGCATCACCCGGAAATGGTAGTGACCATCCGGGGTGGAAAAAGCGGATCTTTCCTTAGCTCCCTCGGTGAGGGCGATCTGCCAGTATCCACTGGTCAGGTCGAACGTGCTAAGGAAGCGAGCAGCCCCGAGGCGATCGATAAGCTCGTCGGCTCGGGGGATGGGATGAGCATCGGTTCTGGTGACTGCGTTGAGCCCGCGGTAGTCAACGCAGAACCTCAGCTCGGGAACAGCACCGGGGGCGGCTGCCTTCGGAACCAGGACCACGGGACTAGCCCATGGACTGTCAGAGGCTTCGAGCACCCCGAGAGCTAGCATCTTTGATACCTCGGCCTTGATACAGGCCCGGACTCGGTCAGGAACGCGGTAGGCTCTGTGCCGTACCGGGGGACTGTCCCCGGTGTCCACGTCGTGGACGCACCAGTTGGTGACGCCGGGGGTGAGGGAGAAGAGGTCCGAGAACTGTTCCAACAACTGGCGACAGTCCTCGCGCTGCTCGGGAGAGAGGGAGGAGGAGAGACTCACCCCCTCTACGGAGCCATCTTTTTCTTTCACGCACAGAAGATCGGGGAGAGGCTCCGTTTCTTCTTCTTCCCCATCGTCCGTGGCGAGGAGCAAGCTCAACTCGGACCGGGCGAAGTGGGGCTTGAGGCGGTTCACGTGAAGGACCCGCAAGGGGTTCCTGGGGGACTCTACATCGATGAGGTAGGTCACCTGACTCTTGCGCTCTACCACCTTGAAGGGCCCTGTCCACTTGTCTTGCAGGGCACAGGGCTCTACGGGGGCCATAACCCAGACCTGCTGTCCGGGCTGAAACTCGACCAGAGTGGCATTTTGGTCATACCACCGTTTCATTTCTTCTTGGCTGGCTTCGAGGTTGGCCTCGGCCAGCTCTCGAAATTCCGCGTCTGGTTCCGGAGGGCCAAAATGTATCGAAACACATCGGGAGGGGGCTCTGGGGCCGCCGTCTCCCACCCCTCCTTGACCAGGGTGAGGGGTCCCCGGACGGGGTGCCCGTAGAGTAGCTCGAAGGAGCTGAACCCCAGGGACTTCTGGGGGACTTCGCGGTACGCGAAGAGGAGACAGGGAAGGAGGACGTCCCACTTACGCCTCAGGGGCTCTTCGAGTCCCATGATCATTCCCTTGAGGGTCCGGTTGAAGCGTTCCACCAGACCGTTACCCTGGGGGTGGTATGGGGTGGTGAACTTGTACGTCACCCCGCATTGTTGCCAAAGGGACTTCATGTATTTCGAGATGAAGTTGGTCCCTCGGTCACTGACGACTTCTCGAGGGAATCCCACCCGGGAGAAGATGGCCATGAGGGCCCACCCCACTACGGGGGCGGTCACCGTTCGGAGGGGAACGGCTTCGGGGTATCGGGTGGCATGGTCTACCAGCACCAGGATAAAGCAGTGCCCCAAGGAGGTCCAGGGGTCGAGTGGGCCCACAGTGTCGATTCCCACCCTCTCAAAGGGGGTACTGACCACGGGGAAAGGTTGGAGAGGAGCCTTGCGCTTCCCTCCGCTCTTTCCGCTGGACTGACAAGTGGGGCAGGACTTACAGTGGGCCTCCACATCGGAGCGCATGCCCGGCCAGTAGAAGTGGGTGACCAGGCGCTGGTACGTTTGTCTTGTCCCAAGTGTCCCGCCAGGGGCACGTCATGGGCCAGGTTCAGGAGGAAGCAGCGGAAGCGTAGGGGGACCACCAGCACTCGGCCGGACCCTAGCTCGGCGGACTTTTGCTCGCTGTATAATAGGCCGTTTTCCCAATAGATAAAGTGGGAGCCGGACTGGTCACCGGCGGCCTGCTGCCGCGGCCCCACCAGGGATGGACAGGATGTCTGCTCTAGGCAGAACTCTTCTCGGGACGGTCCCCCTTCCTGGCGCCATTGGGCCAGCTCAGGAAGGTCGTCCAAGCTCGGGGTCGGTTCGCCACCAGGGCCGAGGGGCCCTGCGTCGGGGGGGAAGCTCTCCCCGGGGAATAGCTCAGGGGTCTCAAAGGGTACAGGGACCTCGGGGTCCTCGGGGGTCACCGGTGCTGCCTCTAAGGTCGCCTCTTCGGGGGTGGCCCTTCGGGCGGTCATCGACCGGGTATTCACACAGGCCCACTCGGGTAGGCCCACCATCTCTAAGTGGGTCCTTTTCTCAACCCGCTGCCATGGGGAGCTCTCTAGATCGTTGCCGAGCAGGCAGTCCACAGGCATGTCGGAGCGTACCGCCACTCGTAACTCTCCAGAGACGCCCCCCCATTCGAACGGGACTTGAGCTATCCGGCAGGTGCGGACGGAGTTATCGGCTGCGATCACCCTGCAGGAGATGTGGGGAACAATCTGGGCTTCGGTGACGAGGTGCCGTTTGACGGCGGTGATACTGGCCCCAGTGTCTCGGAGCGCCCCTATGTGATGGCCATTGACAGTCACCTGCTGCCGGTACTTCTCTGTGTTGTCGGGTAGGGGAGCTCCGGGGACCATCTCCCTATCCCCCAGGGAGACTAACATCATAGCTGCGGGTTCAGCTCCCTCGAACTCTTCCTCCCCCTCCTCTTCTAGGGCTACTGAGGTGATGTGGCGCACTGGGGGCCCTGCAGCGGCAGGCTTCTGGAACAAGGAGCAGCGGGGGTCATTGGCATAGTGCCCGGGTTTCTGGCAATGGTAGCAGGCTTGGTTGACCCGGGGCCCTGGCTTACCTGGGGGAAACCCTGCGCGCGCTGTGGGAGGCGAGGTACCTGGCTGGTTTCTGGGGGGACTGCGCGGGGACCCTACCTGGGAACCCCTCTGTCTATTCTGATTCCCCCCTCCCCTCTGGCGGGCCGATCCCTGTTCATTTCGTCCAGAATCTCCCCCGGGCCCCCGGGGGACTCTGGTGCTCACCCAGCGATCGGCCTCGACGGCCAGCTTCCGGGGGTCGGCCAACTTGCTGTCCAGGAGGTGCTGTCGCAGTTCTACAAAGCAATTCAGGGACAAATGTTCGTAGGCAATGAGGACGATGAGCCCCTCGAAGGTGGATACTTTGCTGCCCTTGATCCACCCTTCCAGGGCCCGGCTGTAGAAATTGACATATTCTACCCACGTGGTGCCGGGGATCTTCTTGCATTCTCGGAAGCGTTGGCGGTACATTTCTGGAGTGAGCCCGTACCTTGTGAGGAGGGCCTCTTTCATGTGGCTGTAGGAGGTCTGTTCGGCAGATGGTAGGTCGAGTAGGGTGTCTCTCCCCTCACTCAGGAATCGACCCCACAGCCCGGCTCCACAATCTTTTTGCGGAACTCGGTGTGAGGTCATATCTACCTCGTAGGCCATGAACCATTGCTGGATGTCATCGTTTTTATAATATTCTTTGACCACATCCTTGGGGATGTGGACCTTGGGTTCCACCGGGGGAACAGACTCTCGGGTCGCTGCTGTTTTGTTGCCTTCGTTCCGGGCCTTTAGTTCGATTTCCAATATGCTGCGCTCGTGCTCCAGCTGGAGCTTCTTTCCGTCATGTTCTCGCTGGAGCTTCTTCTCCTCCAGTTCTCCTTGCAGCCGCAGCTGCTCGATGGCTAGCTTCTTCTCGGCCAACTTGAGTTCTCCTTCCATTTTTAAACGGGCTAGTTCTAGCTCGTGGTTTCGGTTGCGTTCTCGGTCGGTCATCTCTTCTTGAGACAGACCTCTCTCATTGCTGTGAGTCCGCGTCGGGGACTCTGCTCTTTCTTGCTCTGGGGCGTGGGTTTCGATCAGGGGTCCTCCCCCTCCATCGGCTTCTGTCGGTGCTGGAGGTTGGGCTCCGGTCTCCACCCAGGCTGTTAGAGCTTATTGAAAGTCCTCTTTGGTGTTTAATCCCGTTGACGGGATATGGAGATCTTTGCAGAATTGCTTGAGCTCACGGTGTGAATAGTCTCCCAGAAGCTCCATCTGGAAGGTGGTCTTGTCGGTCGTGACGCTCATGGCTGCTCTTTGTTCGGGTAGTGTGTCAGTACCGTACGATCCCTAGACGTAGGTTCTTATCCCACCGCTGCCACCGATGTTAGAAGGGGCAATCTCCGAGGGCCAGGTTGTGCTCACCCAGACATCCCAAGATCCACCTCTCCCACAGAACTTGCCGAGTCTTGATTGTGAGGTCCTCACCGGGGAGGACGTTGGGTCTGGGATCGTACACACTGAGCTCACACCACACTATGAACAGACACCACACCGTCGGATTCTAGTAACAAGTTCTTTATATAAGCAAATAACGAAGGAAGCACTTTTATATACACAGTGGCCGAAGGACCACAAAGTCTCTGAGGATTCGGGAAGGGGGAAGCGGGACAGTCTTTTAGTCTCTGGGTCCGTACGAGGCGTACCTCACGCACAGCTCTCAATCCTCGAGCCGGGGGTACGGGATGGGGGTCGTACTGGCTGCCTCACCTTCGTCGAGTCGGCTCGGTCGTGATGGTGGTCTCGATGGTCCAGCCGGACCAGAGTACTCCTCGAGCCGCGACGAGGTCAGCAGGACTCGATCGGGAGAGATTCGTGAGAGCCGCGACAGCGTCAGCAGGGCTCGGATGGTCTTAGGGGTCGAGCCGCGACAGCGTCAGCAGGGCTCCGATGGTTACAAGAGGACGAGCCGCGACAGCGTCAGCAGGGCTCGGATGGTCTTAGAGGTCGAGCCGCGACAGCGTCAGCAGGGCTCCGATGGTTACAAGAGGACGAGCCGCGACAGCGTCAGCAGGGCTCGGATGGTCTTAGAGGTCGAGCCGCGACAGCGTCAGCAGGGCTCCGATGGTTACAAGAGGACGAGCCGCGACAGCGTCAGCAGGGCTCGGATGGTCTTAGAGGTCGAGCCGCGACAGCGTCAGCAGGGCTCCGATGGTTACAAGAGGATGAGCCGCGACAGCGTCAGCAGGGCTCGGATGGTCTTAGAGGTCGAGCCGCGACAGCGTCAGCAGGGCTCCGGTGGTTACAAGTTCAGCTTGAGCCGCGACAGCGTCAGCAGGGCTCAGAGGTTCAGGATGAGTCTTCTTAGGGTCAGCCGCGATCAGATCAGCAGGGCTTCAGGTCCAAGATACAACTGCTGCTAGTCGTCAGGCGGGCCCAGTTATAGTCCTTCTACTCTTTGATCTCCGGACCCTCGCAGGCAGGGGTCTCCGGCCCTGGGGGCTGGTCGTTGGCGAGCTGCGGCGGTTGGCTCTTTGATCCCTTTGAAAGATGGGTCCGGGAATTCCCAGACGCCCAGCGGGTCTGGAGCCAACCCTCGGGGAGGCCAGAGGGGTGATCGAACCTGGCCCACAGGGGAGGGCCAAAGGTGTGACAGAAACCAGCCCCTCAGGGGAGGCCGGAGGTGCCATCGAAACTCCCTGGCTTATCTCACTCGGGAGCCCTTTACCCCCAGCCGGGACTGGCGCGCCTTTGGAGTCTGGGCTTCGCTGGGGCCGGGGTCACGCTAGGCCTAGGGAGACAGGGATGTCGGGAAGGGAAGATGGCGTCTGGGCCTTGTGGGGCATGCATGGTTAGGCGCTCGGAGCCGGGCGAGGAGCGGGAAAGGCAGGCCTGGTCAAGGGTCTCGGGGGATCTAGGCGTCACTGGGTAGGACGACCAGGCTCGGGTTGCAGGCTACACTAACGGGGTGGCTGCGCAGGGGACTCGGGGTACAGGCCTACGCTCACAGGGTGTGGAGGGACAGAGGTGAACCACGCCACGAGGCCGGGTCTAACAGTCCGTTTTGACTTTCTTCGTTAGTAGTGTCTCTCTGGGTGTCCACCACGCTCTTTTGAGAGCACGTTTCAGTAGTTTAGCTGGGTAGCCACGAAGGAGTAATCTCTCTGTCAGCATTTTTGCATGCAACATATATTCATCCTTGTAGGAACAATTCCTGCGGATGCGCAGGAATTGTCCCAGGGGTAGGTTCTCCTTCAAGCTTCTCGGATGGTAGCTTGAGAAATGTAGCGCTTTGTTGCGGTCTGTTTCTTTCCTATATAGTGTGGTAACAAGGATCCCATCCGTGCAATATACCTCAACGTCTAAAAATGATAGTCGATGTTTCGAGTGTTGGACACTAAATTTGATGTGCTCAGTCCTGTTATTGAGCCATTGATGAAAGTCTGATAGTTGGTCCTCCGTTCCTGACCATGTGAAAAAAATGTCGTCTATGTATCGGAGCCATCCTCCGATCCATTGCACAAAGGGGTTGTTCTCATAGACGTATTTTTCTTCAAATTGGCTCATAAAAAGAACTGCTAGTTCCGGGGCGAAGGGACACCCCATTGCCACGCCACGGATTTGGAAAAAGAAATCTTCTTTAAATTTAAAGAAGTTCCTTTGTAATGCAAATTTCGCTAGATCTAGAATGAATTCAGTTGGTATCTGCATAGGTCTTTCTCTCATGTTTAAAAAGAATCTTAGCGTTTCAAGTCCTTCATCCTGGGGGATCTGGGTATAGAGAGATGTTATATCCATACTCACCAGATAGTCTTTATTTTCTTCAAAAGGTAAAAAGGGTCAGCTTATTAATGAAATCGGTGGTATCCTGTAGAAAAGATTTAACTTTCACCATGAAGGGTTTTAGAAAAAAATCAATAAACTTAGAAACCGGTTCAAAAAGGGAATCACAACCAGAAACTATGGGTCTTCCAGGTGGTACTTTCTCATCTTTATGGATCTTGGGTAACGCATAAAATATTGGTATGCGTGGGTGTTTGTTCTTTAAATATTCTTTTTCTTTTTTACCCAAGAATCCTTGTTCAAAACCTTGGTCGACGATTGAAAAAAGTTCTCTCTGTAAGTCATTAGTGGGATCCTTCTCTAGTTTTTTGTAGCATCCTGTGTCTGATAATTGTTTATTGATTTCAGATGTATAAGATTCAATTCCCCATACCACTATGGAGCCGCCCTTATCTGCTTGTTTAATAATCACTTCTTTGTCGTTCGCAAGATTTTTTAGGGCGTCTTTTTCAATTTTTGAGAGGTTAGGTTTAATAAAGGTTGATTTTTTCTTTTCTTGTGCTGAAATAGCTGAAAGCATAGTTTTTTCAAATGTGAGGACCTCTCTAGGTACCTTATTTGCAGGGGGGCAGAATTTTGATTTGTTCTTCAGACCAGTTGTTTCTGTGCTCAGCATTTGTGTTTGTCCCGCAAAGAACATGGTCAACCTTATTTTTCGGCAGAATTCTATAAATTCCGATTTTAATCTAATAAAGTCCGTACTCCTTGAAGGAACAAATGATAAGCCTTTTTCCAAAAGGCTAATTTCTGATGTTATCAAGGACTTAGTTGATAGGTTGTAAATCGGAGATTTTAATTCTTGTAATTGCTGTAGTTCTGCCTTCTTGTGGACATTTCCCATTGTGGAGCAAATCTGGTTTTTGCACGATTTTTTGCTTGGCCACGTCCTAAAAAAGGTTGTTGTTGTTGCTGTCCTCCTTGTTGATAATTCTGCTGTTCTCGCGGAACCCTGCAAATCATTTTGCCGATAGCGCAGTTACTTGGCAGACACTGTCGTTGCTCCAGCGCGATTTAAGCGCCAGCGCGTTTGAAAGTTTTAATCTTCATTTAAATTGATAAAAGCACTGTTTTATTAGCACCTACCGATTGTACTGCTTATTCCTCTGTAGCCCGCCCTGTTCCATCGCGGCTGGTGCCGTTTGCGTGGAGGGTGAGGCGAGCCGCCATCTTGGGTGGAGCTGGACCGGATCTAGCGGTCTAGTTCTCCCGGGAGGCAGGCCATATAAACAATGTGTATTCAGGAGCGCAGCGGACGAGCGCAGCGGGCGCGATGAATGCGCGCCGAAGTCGCGCATAAGTCGAGCCCGTCTGCGCCCGTCCGCGGCAGACCGGGGCCTGGGGCCAGAACCCCTGGCCTAAATTACAAATACTCCTCCTCTTCGTTGCTGTCACTTAGACCCTCTGATAGCGCTGGACTCGCCCCACCCGCTTACACCTTAAAGCGTGCCGCCATTTATGGTATCTTGAAGCCTGAATTCAATCTTGACAAAGCTCCCAAGCCTAAATCCTTGTTTCCCCCTTTGACCCCTCATGACTCTGAAATTACCCTCAAATGTCTATACTTAAATACCAGGTCCATGGTTAAACACTACTTGGATAGCTTTCTCCTGCTCCAGGCCGAACAACCAGACTTTTTATTTCTCTCAGAGACCTGGCTTAATGTGGGATCCCTGCCTGACATTTTGGCTGCAGTTCCCTCGAACTATTACATCCTGCATGTCAACAGACCAGCCGGTAAAAGGGGCGGAGGGGTAGCTGCGATTACCCGCAACACCCATAAAGTCTCTTCCTTACCATCCCTTGATTTAATAGGATCAGACAACCTGATTTTTAAAATGGACATGAATACTGGATCACTACTTCTGATCCTCATATACCGCCCCCCTCAAAATATGCCCACTTTCACGGCATCCCTAGCAGAACAACTTGCCCCCTTGATAATTTCCCACAATAAAATCGTGCTGCTGGGAGATTTCAACCTCTGGCTGGACTCGGTTGAGTCTGACTCTCAGGCAGCTACGCTGAAAGAGACCCTCCTAGACATGAACCTCATCCAACATATTCACCTTTCAACACATGATAAAGGGCATAGCCTAGACCAAATTTGGTCTCAAAACATCTCCCTGGCTATTAAGTCCATCACGCCCTGCATTTGGTCGGATCATTTTCTGATCAACTTCACCATGACCACTGAAAGAAGTAGAAAGCCCCTGCCCCAGCTAGGAGGAAAGACTAGAATGTGGAAGAATGTTGACATCCCCGCTTTTATTGGATCCTTAACCTCCTCCCTTCCTTCACTCGATCAGGGCATCGAAGAAATGGAAGAAGCCTTCTCTGAGTGGCTACTTCAGGCAGCTGATGCTCATGCTCCCTGTACCAACTTTCCCCGCTCTCGCCCCAATGACGCTCATAGGTGGTTTACACCTCATTTGAAAACTCTTAAACTCGAAGTCCGTCAAATGGAGCGAAAGTGGCGAACAGCCTACTCAGAACAAGACAGGGCTAACTACTGTAAGGCTCGTAAGGACTACCAAAAGCTTATTCTGAAACACAAAACTGACTACTTTTCGGAAAAAATTCTCAAGGCTCATAATAAATCAAGAGAATTGTTCAATATTGTGGAAAACCTTAGCACCAGTGACAGAACCTCTCTCCCGATGGTCCCCACCCAGGAGCTCTGCAACTCACTAAACTCCTTCTTTTTCGATAAAATCTGTACATTAAACAAAATATCCCTACCACTCAGCCTCCTCTTCTTTTTGCAGACACTTTTCATAATTTTGCTACCCTGGACTCCTATCCCCCTATTGAAAATGCCAATTTATCCAAACTCCTTACAAAGGTCAAATCCGGCTCCCCTGATGACATCTGCCCCCCTCACATTCTGAAAGAAGTGGGCGCCAGTTTCCCCGGGTGCTTACTTTCCATGCTGAATGGATCACTTACACAGGGTAAAGTCCCAAACAACTTCAAAAAAGCCCTCCTCATCCCCCTTATAAAAAAGGCAGGAGCTAACCCGCTAGATCCGCTCAACTACAGACCCATATCTTTGCTGCCATACTGTGCCAAACTTCTGGAGTCTCACGTCTGTGACAGCATTTCCACATTTCTGGAAAAATCAGAGTATCTTGCACCTAATCAGGCTGGCTTCCGCCCTTGCCATTCTACCGAAGCGGTCATTCTTTCGGTGCAGAATACTCTGAGGCGGAACGCGGATGAAGGGATCCATCAGGCTCTGGTGCTACTGGACCTCTCTGCTGCGTTCGACACGATCGACCACACCATCTTGGTCGACCGTGTCGAGCAGGCAGGCCTTAGGGGCCCTGCGCTGAGCTGGATCCGCTCATTTATCTCTGACCGAACTCAATCGGTCAGACTGGGCTCCTTCACGGCTCCTACTATATCCACTATCTGCGGAGTACCTCAAGGCTCCTCGTTATCTCCTCTGCTTTTTAATTTGTACCTACGCCCCCTTTTGTACTCCCTCAGGAAAGCAAAGGTAACCATCTTCAACTATGCTGATGATTTGCAGCTCATCTTCCCTTTGAACACCAAGGACTCTGTGGTAGAATTTCAAAACACCATGTCCCACATTCTGAGTTGGATGAGCTGCAATCATCTGAAACTTAACCCAGGCAAGACCGAACTGGTCCTGCCTGGACAGAGTACACTTAGTTGGAATCCCAGCTTCTGGCCCTCCAGTATGGGCGCCTCCCCATCTAAGTCACCCTCGGTCAAGAGCCTAGGTATCTTCATTAGTGAGGATCTCTCTTTAAAAAAACAGGTGGGAGCAGTTGTGTCCTCCAGCTTCTTCCAGTTGAAGAAAATTAAAAAAATTGCCTGTTTCTTCTCCTCAGCGGCCCTTACACAGATCGTCATCTCCTTGGTTCTGTCCAGATTGGACTTCTCCAACAGTCTCTACCTTGGGCTCCAAACTGGAGAGCTTAAACGCCTCCAGCTGGTTCAGAACCAGGCAGCCAGACTTCTTTTGAACATCCCTAGGAGGCAATCAGTCAGACTTGGCCTGAAACAGCTACACTGGCTGCCGGTTGAGCAACGCGTGGCCTTCAAAGCCGGGTGCATTCTATTTAAGTCTTTACATGACATTGGCCCCCTATTCATTAGAGACTTATTTAAAAGATACAGTCCTTCCCACAACCTCCGGTCCACCCATAAATCCCTCCTGACTGTTCCTCCGTATAAGAGGAAGCGTCTCGGAGGCAGCTGCTTTGACCACCTTGCAGCTGCCTTCTGGAACTCTCTTCCCCTTCATCTAAAACTGAGCGACAACATCCTCAGCTTTAGACATTCCCTGAAGACCTGGCTCTTCTCACAGGCACATCACTGAACTGCTTCATCTCTACTAATTGACTGTCGCGCCTTGTTCCTCTCTATAGCGCCATGAAGCCTCCGGGCGTACGAGCGCTCAACAAATGCTGATTAACATTAACATTAACATGAAAGTTGGATTGAAAGGAGCCTCTCCTTGCGTTGCCTGGTCTATAATTAGAATTATCCCCTTCGCTTCTGCCAGAGGAAGATGTGTCCGAAAAGGTCAAGAAATTGTTTCGTGATCTCCCTTGATTGTCGGGGAGAAATCGTCGTGACTCTGGTCTGGTATAGAAATCCTGCTGTAAATACGGATATGCTTTCTCTATTGAAAAGTTCCTTTTGTCTCTTTCAAAATTGCTCTCTTTTTGGGTGATTGTGTAATCTTTGAACTCAATAATATCCTTGTCCACCTTATCTAAAAGAGCTTTTGAGTCTAATATTAATTGGTTGTTTTTTATTTCTGTCTCTAAACTCTCAATCTCTTCCAATTGGGTCTTTGACAAACGTTGAGCTGTTTCAACTGTTAGGACCATAAGGTCTCTGCTGCATTTAGTCTCGATTAGACTGTATCCCTTTTTATAAATTGGATCTTGGGTGAATACCACCGGTATATTTCTAACAATTAGTCTTCCAGGAATAGTCCCCGCTCTCAGATGTTGCAAGAGGTAGTGACCATGGAGGTCCGTCCGAATTTGTTTCTTTTTTAATCTCATTAATTTTTCAGATTCATTGTTCACTTTAGCGGTATTACTGAGTGATGCAGATCCGAATAAAGGAGGGTTGCTCAGGAGTTTTCTTATATGTTCCTCTGAATATGCAAAAGTATCGTTTTCTGTCATAGTCTTATAGGAAAGTCAGCATGCGTTTTTATAGTATGATGACAGTCTGTCTTTTTCTTTGACTTCTTGCCGTTGTTAGACAAAATTTCCCTACCGTCATGTTACGAGTGAACTTCCAAAATAAATAAATAAAAAATGACCTCTCAGAAGGTCAACCTATTTTGTGGACTCTATTTACTGTCCCAACAATAGACCTCGCGGGTCGGCGCCCGCTAACAACAACAAGAAACACCAAAAGGGGTTGGCTCAAAACGCAGTAAGGCTGCGCCACATATCAATAGGGCGGCTCCATAGTGGTATGGGGAATTGAATCTTATACATCTGAAATCAATAAACAATTATCAGACACAGGATGCTACAAAAAACTAGAGAAGGATCCCACTAATGACTTACAGAGAGAACTTTTTTCAATCGTCGACCAAGGTTTTGAACAAGGATTCTTGGGTAAAAAAGAAAAAGAATATTTAAAGAACAAACACCCACGCATACCAATATTTTATGCGTTACCCAAGATCCATAAAGATGAGAAAGTACCCCCTGGAAGACCCATAGTTTCTGGTTGTGATTCCCTTTTTGAACCGGTTTCTAAGTTTATTGATTTTTTTCTAAAACCCTTCATGGTGAAAGTTAAATCTTTTCTACAGGATACCACCGATTTCATTAATAAGCTGACCCTTTTACCTTTTGAAGAAAATAAAGACTATCTGGTGAGTATGGATATAACATCTCTCTATACCCAGATCCCCCAGGATGAAGGACTTGAAACGCTAAAATTCTTTTTAAACATGAGAGAAAGACCTATGCAGATACCAACTGAATTCATTCTAGATCTAGCGAAATTGGCATTACAAAGGAACTTCTTTAAATTTAAAGAATATTTCTTTTTCCAAATCCGTGGCGTGGCAATGGGGTGTCCCTTCGCCCCAGAACTAGCAGTTCTTTTTATGAGCCAATTTGAAGAAAAATACGTCTATGAGAACAACCCCTTTGTGCAATGGATCGGAGGATGGCTCCGATACATAGACGACATTTTTTTCACATGGTCAGGAACGGAGGACCAACTATCAGACTTTCATCAATGGCTCAATAACAGGACTGAGCACATCAAATTTAGTGTCCAACACTCGAAACATCGACTATCATTTTTAGACGTTGAGGTATATTGCACGGATGGGATCCTTGTTACCACACTATATAGGAAAGAAACAGACCGCAACAAAGCGCTACATTTCTCAAGCTACCATCCGAGAAGCTTGAAGGAGAACCTACCCCTGGGACAATTCCTGCGCATCCGCAGGAATTGTTCCTACAAGGATGAATATATGTTGCATGCAAAAATGCTGACAGAGAGATTACTCCTTCGTGGCTACCCAGCTAAACTACTGAAACGTGCTCTCAAAAGAGCGTGGTGGACACCCAGAGAGACACTACTAACGAAGAAAGTCAAAACGGACCAAACTAGAATAGTTTGTGTTTCCACATTTTGTCCAACATCTAATTGGCTAAAAAAGGAAATATGCAAAAATTGGCACTTGCTTAAGGATTTGGACAGACGACTATTTGAATTACCATTATTTGCTTTTAAAAAGGACAAGAGCGTGGCAAACCATATAGTAAGAGCAGCTTTGCCAAAACATACACCGCTATCAATGAGAGAGTACCTTAACCTACCACCAATTACAGGTCATCACCAATGTGGAACATGTGTTTGTTGCCCTTTGACGATAGAAGGAGATCTATTCCAACATAATGGAGTGTCATGGAAACATTGCAAATTTACAAACTGCAAGACAAAGTATGTCGTTTACGGCATACTTTGCCCATGCAACATGTTGTATATAGGTAAGACCAGCCAAGAGGTGCGACAGCGGATCAGCCAACACAAATCAAGAATCAAAAAATCCATCTTATCTGCACCACTTGTCCAACATTGAATAGATCATGCACATACAGAAAATGACATCAAATGGACAGTAATCTCCAAGGTAGAACCCGACCAGAGAGGAGGTGACCTAGAGGCAAAATTATCCACACGGGAGGCAATCCTCATTCTAAAATATAACTCAGCAGTTACAGGACTGAATGATATGTCCGAATTGTACCATCTATGATTGGACCTCTACTAAATCCTTGTTGCTCACACACGTTTTGAACAATCATCCTCAATGAGTAGTAACTTGCGAAAATAGACCTTGCATTGCACACAACGTGACACCTCCAATATTATGACAATAATATTAGGAGCCCAGGTTACATTGACAAATTTCAGACGATTGAAACTTCTGCCACAAGGAACAAGAATATTCCGCCTCACATTGGTGACATCACCCATCCAAAATACTTTGTAAGACATCAATTCAGATGGCGACTATACTCTAGTCATAGTACAATTTATTTATTTTTTACAAACGGATGACTTTCGCCATATGACTACAATCCCCAGAATTCCGAGCGTGAGGAGTCGCGCACCGTTTTTATGACGACTTGTGGAACTTCCAGCGCGACGGCAGAACTGAGCATGCCGAGAGCGAGAGAGAGGAGTGACTTTGAGTCCGAGGAAGGTAGGTCGCTTCTGCACTCTCCAACACCTGATTTTCGAGCCTCGGTGTCTGCGGGCACACAAGTGCTCCGACCGGCATTGAAACAGTTAGGCGCACGATTTAAACGTAATTACATAGACTCACGGCTTGCTTCTTGTTTATGCAGGCTGACACACAGATTAAAATAAAAAGGAATGGAAAAGAAAATTATCACCACGTGCAAGGCATTGATTTTCATCCCGAAGGTAGGAGACAGTTTGAGTGAGACTATGTGTGCTTTAAATTACTTAACAGAGTGTTCAGAACGACTGAGCTGACAGCCATTTTTGCTTACAGCTCTGACTGGTGTGCAACATTCCATTTCGAAAACATATTTTTTCAGACTAACAAGTAGATGAAAAGCACCGTATGAAGACAAGGTATTACCTTGGGTTGTGTTTTTCTGATAAAAGTTGAAGGTTCCGCTTAGGGTTGTTTGAGTAAGACGTTGTGGTTTCTGTTTTTGCAGGACTCATCCCTCTAAGGTCCTGAGGAGAAACCCCAGATTGAAGGGGTTTCGAAACGCGTCGACCTTTGTTTTTTTGTTATATGGCCAATCTTTGTAAATAAATGATTGAAAATTAATTAGCGTGTATATAGGTTTGATGACCTGACAAAATAATGATTTCAAATGCTATGTGAAAAGAACAGTAGCACCCCACCAAATCTGAATAACTTGTTCGCATGAACATTGGTGAGGTTACTTGTTTTTCCAAAAAACATCACAGTATTTTCCAAAAGAAATCATTTTTTCCCACCCCTTTTTTCACTTTTAGGATTCCCTTCACTATTCACTAATTTCACCTTCTTTCTTTACCCATCCCTGTGAGTTAGAATTGTTGCATAAGAGTTTGTACAAATGATGGTCTGTATGATAGTATATGAATGATACCCTCCCAACCATTCAAAACATTCTTTTCACTCCTTTCAGCTTACACTGCTCTGAAATTTTTAAATATATTACACTCCCTCCTTTAATATGAAACTAAAAATTAAAATGTTGTGAATATCTATTTCTACATGTAAAAAGGAAATAAAAGGATTAATTCTACCACACTGAATTGGTGGTGATGCTACAATTGTTTAATGTCATTGTGCATTGAAAGTTTATTTGTTTTGCAGTACTGGCATCTTGTTTTGTTAAGATTGATATGTGGCGCAGCCTTACTGCGTTTTGAGCCAACCCCTTTTGGTGTTTCTTGTTGTTGTTAGCGGGCGCCGGCCCGCGAGGTCTATTGTTGGGACAGTAAATAGAGTCCACAAAATAGGTTGACCTTCTGAGAGGTCATTTTTAATTTATTTATTTTGGAAGTTCACTCGTAGCTTGACGGTAGGGAAATTTTGTCTAACAACGGCAAGAAGTCAAAGAAAAAGACAGACTGTCATCATACTATAAAAACGCATGCTGACTTTCCTATAAGACTATGACAGAAAACGATACTTTTGCATATTCAGAGGAACATATAAGAAAACTCCTGAGCAACCCTCCTTTATTCGGATCTGCATCACTCAGTAATATCGCTAAAGTGAACAATGAATCTGAAAAATTAACGAGATTAAAAAAGAAACAAATTCGGACGGACCTCCATGGTCACTACCTCTTGCAACATCTGAGAGCGGGGACTGTTCCTGGAGGACTAATTGTTAGAAATATACCGGTGGTATTCACCGAAGATCCAATTTATAAAAAGGGATACAGTCTAATCGAGACTAAATGCAGCAGAGACCTTATGGTCCTAACAGTTGAAACAGCTTAACGTTTGTCAAAGACCCAATTGGAAGAGATTGAGAGTTTAGAGACAGAAATCAAAAACAACCAATTAATATTAGACTCAAAAGCTCTTTTAGATAAGGTGGACAAGGATATTATTGAGTTCAAAGATTACACAATCACCCAAAAAGAGAGCAATTTTGAAAGAGACAAAAGGAACTTTTTAATAGAGAAAGCATATCCGTATTTACAGCAGGATTTCTATACCAGACCAGAGTCACGACGATTTCTCCCCGACAATCAAGGGAGATCACGAAACAATTTCTTGACCTTTTCGGACACATCTTCCTCTGGCAGTAGCGAAGGGGATAATTCTAATTATAGACCAGGCAACGCAAGGAGAGGCTCCTTTCAATCCAACTTTCAACAGCAGAATTATCAACAAGGAGGACAGCAACAACAACAACAACAACCTTTTTTAGGACGCGGCCAAGCAAAAAATCGTGCAAAAACCAGATTTGCTCCACAATGGGAAATGTCCACAAGAAGGCAGAACTACAGCAATTACAAGAATTAAAATCTCCGATTTACAACCTATCGACTAAGTCCTTGACAACATCAGAAATTAGCCTTTTGGAAAAAGGCTTATCATTTGTTCCTTCAAGGAGTACGGACTTTATTAGATTAAAATCGGAATTTATAGAATTCTGCCGAAAAATAAGGTTGACCATGTTCTTTGCGGGACAAACACAAATGCTGAGCACAGAAACAACTGGTCTGAAGAACAAATCAAAATTCTGCCCCCCTGCAAATAAGGTACCTAGAGAGGTCCTCACATTTGAAAAAACTATGCTTTCAGCTATTTCAGCACAAGAAAAGAAAAAATCAACCTTTATTAAACCTAACCTCTCAAAAATTGAAAAAGACGCCCTAAAAAATCTTGCGAACGACAAAGAAGTGATTATTAAACAAGCAGATAAGGGCGGCTCCATAGTGGTATGGGGAATTGAATCTTATACATCTGAAATCAATAAACAATTATCAGACACAGGATGCTACAAAAAACTAGAGAAGGATCCCACTAATGACTTACAGAGAGAACTTTTTTTAATCGTCGACCAAGGTTTTGAACAAGGATTCTTGGGTAAAAAAGAAAAAGAATATTTAAAGAACAAACACCCACGCATACCAATATTTTATGCGTTACCCAAGATCCATAAAGATGAGAAAGTACCACCTGGAAGACCCATAGTTTCTGGTTGTGATTCCCTTTTTGAACCGGTTTCTAAGTTTATTGATTTTTTTCTAAAACCCTTCATGGTGAAAGTTAAATCTTTTCTACAGGATACCACCGATTTCATTAATAAGCTGACCCTTTTACCTTTTGAAGAAAATAAAGACTATCTGGTGAGTATGGATATAACATCTCTCTATACCCAGATCCCCCAGGATGAAGGACTTGAAACGCTAAGATTCTTTTTAAACATGAGAGAAAGACCTATGCAGATACCAACTGAATTCATTCTAGATCTAGCGAAATTGGCATTACAAAGGAACTTCTTTAAATTTAAAGAAGATTTCTTTTTCCAAATCCGTGGCGTGGCAATGGGGTGTCCCTTCGCCCCGGAACTAGCAGTTCTTTTTATGAGCCAATTTGAAGAAAAATACGTCTATGAGAACAACCCCTTTGTGCAATGGATCAGAGGATGGCTCCGATACATAGACAACATTTTTTTCACATGGTCAGGAACGGAGGACCAACTATCAGACTTTCATCAATGGCTCAATAACAGGACTGAGCACATCAAATTTAGTAGTGTCCAACACTCGAAACATCGACTATCATTTTTAGACGTTGAGGTATATTGCACGGATGGGATCCTTGTTACCACACTATATAGGAAAGAAACAGACCGCAACAAAGCGCTACATTTCTCAAGCTACCATCCGAGAAGCTTGAAGGAGAACCTACCCCTGGGACAATTCCTGCGCATCCGCAGGAATTGTTCCTACAAGGATGAATATATGTTGCATGCAAAAATGCTGACAGAGAGATTACTCCTTCGTGGCTACCCAGCTAAACTACTGAAACGTGCTCTCAAAAGAGCGTGGTGGACACCCAGAGAGACACTACTAACGAAGAAAGTCAAAACGGACCAAACTAGAATAGTTTGTGTTTCCACATTTTGTCCAACATCTAATTGGCTAAAAAAGGAAATATGCAAAAATTGGCACTTGCTTAAGGATTTGGACAGACGACTATTTGAAGTACCATTATTTGCTTTTAAAAAGGACAAGAGCGTGGCAAACCATATAGTAAGAGCAGCTTTGCCAAAACATACACCGCTATCAATGAGAGAGTACCTTAACCTACCACCAATTACAGGTCATCACCAATGTGGAACATGTGTTTGTTGCCCTTTGGCGATAGAAGGAGATCTATTCCAACATAATGGAGTGTCATGGAAACATTGCAAATTTACAAACTGCAAGACAAAGTATGTCGTTTACGGCATACTTTGCCCATGCAACATGTTGTATATAGGTAAGACCAGCCAAGAGGTGCGACAGCGGATCAGGCAACACAAATCAAGAATCAAAAAATCCATCTTATCTGCACCACTTGTCCAACATTGGATAGATCATGCACATACAGAAAATGACATCAAATGGACAGTAATCTCCAAGGTAGAACCCGACCAGAGAGGAGGTGACCTAGAGGCAAAATTATCCACACGGGAGGCAATCCTCATTCTAAAATATAACTCAGCAGTTACAGGACTGAATGAGATGTCCGAATTGTACCATCTATGATTGGACCTCTACTAAATCCTTGTTGCTCACACACGTTTTGAACAATCATCCTCAATGAGTAGTAACTTGCGAAAATAGACCTTGCATTGCACACAACGTGACACCTCCAATATTATGACAATAATATTAGGAGCCCAGGTTACATTGACAAATTTCAGACGATTGAAACTTCTGCCACAAGGAACAAGAATCCTCCGCCTCACATTGGTGACATCACCCATCCAAAATACTTTGTAAGACATCAATTCAGATGGCGACTATACTCTAGTCATAGTACAATTTATTTATTTTTTACAAACGGATGACTTTCGCCATATGACTACAATCCCCAGAATTCCGAGCGTGAGGAGTCGCGCACCGTTTTTATGACGACTTGTGGAACTTCCAGCGCGATGGCAGAACTGAGCATGCCGAGAGCGAGAGAGAGGACTGACTTTGAGTCCGAGGAAAGTAGGTCGCTTCTGCACTCTCCAACACCTGATTTTCGAGCCTCGGTGTCTGCGGGCACACGAGTGCTCCGACCGGCATTGAAACAGTTAGGCGCACGATTTAAACGTAATTACATAGACTCACGGCTTGCTTCTTGTTTATGCAGGCTGACACACAGATTAAAATAAAAAGGAATCGAAAAGAAAATTATCACCACGTGCAAGGCATTGATTTTCATCCCGAAGGTAGGAGACAGTTTGAGTGAGACTATGTGTGCTTTAAATTACTTAACAGAGTGTTCAGAATGATTGAGCTGACAGCCATTTTTGCTTACAGCTCTGACTGGTGTGCAACATTCCATTTCGAAAACGGATTTTTTCAGACTAACAAGTAGATGAAAAGCACCGTATGAAGACAAGGTATTACCTTGGGTTGTGTTTTTCTGATAAAAGTTGAAGGTTCCGCTTAGGGTTGTTTGAGTAAGACGTTGTTGTTTCTGTTTTTGCAGGACTCATCCCTCTAAGGTCCTGAGGAGAAACCCCAGATTGAAGGGGTTTCGAAACGCGTCGACCTTTGGTTTTTTGTTATATGGCCAATCTTTGTAAATAAATGATTGAAAATTAATTAGCGTGTATATAGGTTTGATGGCCTGACAAAATAATGATTTCAAATGCTATGTGAAAAGAACAGTAGCACCCCACCAAATCTGAATAACTTGTTCGCATGAACATTGGTGAGGTTACTTGTTTTTCCAAAAAACATCACAGTATTTTCCAAAAGAAATAATTTTTTCCCACCCCTTTTTTCACTTTTAGGATTCCCTTCACTATTCACTAATTTCACCTTCTTTCTTTACCCATCCCTGTGAGTTAGAATTGTTGCATAAGAGTTTGTACAAATGATGGTCTGTATGATAGTATATGAATGATACCCTCCCAACAATTCAAAACATTCTTTTCACTCCTTTCAGCTTACACTGCTCTGAAATTTTTAAATATATTACACTCCCTCCTTTAATATGAAACTAAAAATTAAAATGTTGTGAATATCTATTTCTACATGTAAAAAGGAAATAAAAGGATTAATTCTACCACACTGAATTGGTGGTGATGCTACAATTGTTTAATGTCATTGTGCATTGAAAGTTTATTTGTTTTGCAGTACTGGCATCTTGTTTTGTTAAGAAAAATACATTACAGCATTTGCATAAACAAAGCGGCAGGCACCGCGCGGTGCCTGCTGTTTTGTTTCTGTAAATGAAGGGGGGTCCCAGAGGTACCCCCCCGTGTGCAACCCCCACCCCTCCTTTACTCAGGGGGCCCGCTGGGGGCCCCCAGAGTGAAGAGGGGGTCCCAGAGGTACCCCCCCCGTGTGCAACCCCCACCCCTCCTTCACTCAGGGGGCCCGCTGGGGGCCCCCAGAGTGAAGACCGCATGCCTTTCCGTGGCGGCATTGCCGCCACTGAAAGCCATGTCTGAAAGCCCATGCTAATATGGCTGGCGGTGTCTAACACCGCCACCATATTAAACATTTTCCGCCACGGCCGCAAGGCGACCGGGGCGGAAAAGCTGCGGACGGTCTTTCCGTCCGCCGTGGTCCGCCCCGCCATTCTAATATGGCGGGGGAATTCTGGAGAGAATGTCGGGCGGATTGCCCCCGCCAGGCCGGCGGTGGCTACCGCCAGCCTGGCGGGGGCAATACGCCCGACATCATAATGGGCCCCTTAATGTTTCATAGATAAGGTTTTCTTCACTGTAAATTTCTCCTATTTGAATAGAATTACTTTTCCAGTTATAAATATGGCACCGTGTCTACTGGCCACTGGGAGCAAAAGGCCTGCTGCTGGTAAATGCAACACTTTGAAATGGGAGAAAATTCAAATGAAGAGTTAATCATTAAGGTAACCTTTCATTTTCATTTTCTCCCATTCAAAAGCATTCAGAGCATAATTTTGTTCTCAGTCAAGAAGGACGTTTATTTAAGAATTAAATATCTTAGTGCTTCAGTTCTTCACCTCTGTGACCCAGTCTGGCCCATATGTCTGACTGAGCATTGCTCATTATTAGGCTCTGCTATCTGCAGCCTGAATATAATATTGTAAAGTAAACATTGCCTTCCTTCAAACTTAAATTAACTCAAGGTTGTGAGCTACTTTGAAGGTGACTGGGAACTACTGGTAGAGCAACTGGTTGGAGACACCCGCATATAGTGGCATACAAGAATCTGTTACAAGTTTGGATTCAGATGCTTTTGCTTGGACATTGACTGAGGATGGAATAAAAAGGGAACATGTGTTTAGTTTCTAAGGCATTACATAGAGCCTTGTAAAAGTGAGATAGATATTGAGTAGCTCTATCAGAAACAATGGTATAAGGTAGCACATGAAGATGCAAAAAAATCTAAAACCATTGAGCCATTCATGGCATGTGAGTAACTTGCCCAAAGGAGACAAATGAGCAATTTTTGAAAAGGCATCACCTGTAACCATTATTACTTCACATTTTTCAGAATGAAGAAGAACTGTTGTAAAGTCTGTATAGAAATGTGCCAGGCAGCAGCCGTAAATATCCAAGAGGTTTAGAATATACTAAGTCGTTTTGAGAACAAATGGGGCAGGAATATATTCACTGAATGAACAGCTGATCAACAAACAGACCGTAATATCAGATCCAAAGTAGTATTCACTTCTTCATGACCGGAAATTGCTAAATCAAGACACATATTCTGTGGATCCAATTGTAGTTCTTTAATTAGAGCTTAAAATGGCTTGTTGATAGAAATATGATTTCTCTAATTTAACTAAAGGAGTCTTGAGCTGGAGATCAAATTCCTTTTTGAACCACTTGTTCATAGGCCACTTTAAAGTTGTCTAAAAAGACTGGACAATTCTAACCACTCAATAGGAGGAAATAACAGGTTGATTACAAGTACTAGATGAGTCAGGGTAATGAAGGAGTAAGGCATCAGCCAAAAGACACTATTTGTACAAGGAATATGAGTGACTGTGAAATCATACCAGGCAACAATGAACAATGTGAATTTGAAATGGTTCTCTAGCACCCATAAAAAGATGTCTTTATTGGTACAGGACATACTGCTAAAAGGTATCTTTGTAGAAATGAATAGTTCCATTCAGAATTTGACACATGTGTAAAAACTGGACTTTCCAATCTGTCTTTGTGCTGTTGAAATAGTGCCCAAGCAACTCTTACAGAGCCATCTGTCACCACAATTAACTTATTAAAAGTATCAGAAAGGCATACAATAGGTCTTTAAATAAAGATCCTCTTAATTGTGTTAAAATCCTCTTCACCTTGATCATCCTAGGAAAAACTCTTTCTCATATTTTCCTTTTTCAACACACACGAAATGTCATACTAGCAACAACTAACATTGGCAGACCGTAAATGTTGCACCTCAATCAAATGTATCAAAAGTAAGTGTCCTGTGCCCAATGCTTCCGGCACTTACCGCCGTTGAGTGCCACTGGAGACCAGAGACAGAATTTTCTTCAAGAGTAGGATGGTGCACCAGGGAAAAAGTTAATATTCCAATAGATTAAAACATCATCTTCCTTTATTAGTCATCTATAATATACAGGTCAAAATCCAGCTGAAGCATTTTGTTCCATTTTACAAAGGAACTTCACCAGGGCTTGAGAAAACTATCTTATGTATTATTTGTAGCGCAGTACACCACATTATAAGTCATAGTCCTTTCTGTCCCCAGATGGTAATAAGGGACCATATCCTGTCCCGATTTAATACCAGTTTCCGAGGGGCGGCAATAAATTGATAATAAAAGTTTGCAAATCCAAGAAAACTTTGTGTGTCTTTGAAATTGGTAGGTGAATGTCATTCCAATATTGCTGAAACCTTCTTGGAGCCATAGAAAGTTCAGAAGTATTCAGTCTGAATCCAAGATAGTCAACAGCATCATTCTTGAATGTACTCTTCTTAGGTTTGCAGAATAAATGTTCTTGCTGAAGTCTTGATAGCACCTGACTCATAAGTACTTGATTTTCAACCAAAGACTTTGTAAACACCTTAATTTCTTCCAACTAGAGCAATACATATTGATTCAAAACATCAGAGAATGTAGAATTCATAAAGCCCAAAACATAGCTGGAGCATTGTGCAATCAAAATGGTACTACACAACATTCAAAAAGGTCAAATGAAGTATAAAAAGCAGACTTCCACCAGTCTTCCTCGTTTATAAGCAGAAAATGATAAGCACCTATTAAATTGAGCTTAGTAAAGATTTCTTCACAGACAAACTCCAATATATTCTTAAGTAGAGACAAATAATATTTATTCTTTACTGAGATTTGATTTAAAGCTCTATAAATCACTCCAAGGATCGAGGTTCTGATGTTTCTTGGTGTGACTGGTCAGGAGTCACAAACAGGGACTGCCAGTGCTGAGTAAGTATCATTGCTCTTTTCTGTCATCTGCCACTACAACATCCTTGCACTTTTCACGGTGTTGACGTTTCCTGAACCTTGTGAAACCACATCAGCCAAAATCCTGGAGGGTAGACAAAAACCAGATATCCAGTACAGAAAGCCACTGAAGAACTTCCCTTCCTGGAGGGTGCATGAGCAGGGAGCAGTGGAGATGTTGCAGAGCAGAGATACATCCAATGGAAAAGGATCACTGACAGAATATAGAATACAAGAATATCGACTTACCAGAATATCGAGGTAAAAATATAGAATGACAGAATATCGACTCCCTATCTACAAACAGGTAAGTGCAAAAATATTGAATAAAAAATATTGATGTTAAAAATACAGAATGCCAAAATATCTAATTTATTAAATGTCTAAAAAGTAACATACCATTAATTAAATAATAAATATAATAAAGTAAAACATACTCAAAATTACTTTAAAAAAGTTACAATAATAAATAAAACATGTAATCTAAAAAAAAACACATTTTAATGTCTATAGTATATATATTAATTTAATGATATTAAAAAGTAATTATTATTGAAATTTGAAAATGTTAAAAACATATTTTAAAATAGAATTACATATATATAAATAAACCTATAATACAAATATAAAAATAATTTATATATAATAAGTTAACACATTAAAAATATATTTGTTAATTAATATTTTACAGTACATTAAATATAACAATAGTGAAAAGATTGCATAACGGCAGGGATAAAATTACTATCCCCACTCCAGTGAGTGCATCAGTAGGGAAAGCGTTGGATAGCGGGAGGGTAAAAATGACTATTCCCACTCCAGTGAGTGCAACAGTAGGGAAAGCGTTGGATAGCGTAGGGGTAAACATTACTATTCCCACTCCAGTGAGTGCAACAGTAGGGAAAGCGTTGGATAGCGTAGGGGTAAAAATTACTATTCCCACTCCGTAGAGTGCAACAGTAGGGAAAGCGTTGGATAGCATAGACATAAAATTGACTATTCCCACTCCAATGAGTGCAACAGTAGGGAAAGCATTGGATAGCGGGAGGGTAAAAATTACTATTCCCACTCCAGAGAGTGCAACAGTAGGGAAAGCGTTGGATAGCGGGAGGGTAAAAATTACTATTCCCACTCCAGTGAGTGCAACAGTAGAGAAAGCGTTGGATAGCGTAAGGGTAAAAATGACTATTCCCACACCAGTGAGTGCAACAGTAGGGAAAGCGTTGGATAGCGTAGAGGTAAAAATTACTATTCCCACTCCAGAGAGTGCAACAGTAGAGAAAGCGTTGGATAGCGTAGAAATAAAATTTACTATTCCTACTCCAGTGAGTGCAACAGTAGGGAAAGCATTGGATAGCGGGAGAGTAAAAATTAGTATTCCCACTCCAGTGAGTGCAACAGTAGGGAAAGCGTTGGATAGCATAGGGGTAAAAATTACTATTCCCACTCCAGAGAGTGCAACAGTAGGGAAAGTAAATACTTCATATATGAATAAAAAAAATATATTAATACCAATTACAAATTAATTAAAAAGTAATTAAGATTTTTATATAATACAATAATTAATTAATTAAAAATAAAAATTAAATTAAAATATTAAAGAAATTATTACCTATTAATACAAATTATTTACCAATTAATAATTAATTAATTAAGAATAAAAAATTAATTAAAAATTGCAACAACAAAAATAAATACATTTAAATATTTAATAATTACATTTAAATTACTTCCGACCCTAACCCCCTATAAACACACAACCCGCAACAGAAAATACATTAATACAATTAACATAATTATCAATTAATCAATTAATTAAAATTAATTACCAATTATATTTTAATTAATTACAAATAAAAAATTTAAATAACACAATTCAAAATAAATACCAATCAATAAATTAAAAAATTACATTATTTTTATTTAAATTACTTCCCACCCCATTCCCCTATAAACACACAACCCGCTACAGAAAATAAATTAATAACATTAACATAATTATCAATTAATCAATTAGTTAAAATTAATTACCAATTATATTTTAATTAATTACCAATTAACAATTAATTAAAAGTTAATTCTAAATAATTACCAAAAAATAAATTAACATATTTAATTAATTATAATTAAATTACTTCCCACCCTATTCCCCTATAAACCCACAACCTCCTACAGAATTATATTATGCAAAAATTAAATACCATAAAATTAATTAATTAAAATAAATTATAAAATAAATATACACTTTTCACACATATACTAACATAAAAAATCACTTTAAAAAATTGGATATTATTAAAACATTGATATTAACTTACTTACCTCAAATTCGATATTTTTGTTGTCTATATTCTGTCCATTCTATATTTTTGTTGTCTATATTCTGTCCATTCGATATTTTGTCCATTCTATATTTTGAATTCGATATTAATGCTATTCTATTTGATATTTTTGTATTCTATATTCTGTCCTTTCGATATTGTGTCAATTCTATATTTTTAATTCGATATTAATGTAAATCGATATTAAATACTCGATATTTTGAGTGTATACCAATGAAAAGAACAGAGCCTGCTTCAGTTAAAGTGGTACAATCATATTCCCTGTTAGGCGGAATTGACGTAACCTTAATTTTAGCAAAAAAGAGGGAATAAGCAAGAAACTGAAGAGATATTAAAGAAAGGTTGGCCACAATCAAATTTGAGGTTGACTTTGTTTTCTCCTTAGTAGGTGATTTGGTGACCTATATGTTACTGAAACATAACAGTAATCATGGTAAAACTGTGGTGACAAGTATATTGTCCTGGCATATCAATGAGCTTTTGGATTGAGCCTCTTTCAACCAAAATCACTGCATAATTGGGAGAGACAATAATGTTAGGAGATAATACTTCATTGTGATCCTCTAATGTGACTGGTAATGGTCATAACGCTTTCTGTATCTGTCAAGCATTTTAACATTCTTTTAATTCCTCTTTTAAAATTTCTCAAGATGAGGTTTTTAAGTATTAATAAGGATGTATCTGCACAAACACTGATGCACTTTGATCGACCAATATTGCAGTATTGTGAATAGGCTGTGAATGTCTATTCACAATGTTATGTCCTATTTTTCATTTAAAAAGAGCATAGTTTTAATCGTATTCTATTTACCTTCCAAGTACATGGTGATGAAGCTTGAAACTGTAAACAATTATGCAATTTTCTTATAATCATGTTGCTACTATAGTGAATTCTCTTTTCTTGCACAAAAACAGATGCACTTTGACTGACTCTAATTGCTGTGACTGTACATAGACTGTGAATGTTTATTTATAATGATTTTCTTTTTGTATTGTGTTGTCTAGTTTTATGGTGTACTTTAATGATCCCCAGTGATCGAAATAAAGTCTTTTGATTGATTGATTGTATCTGTTGAGAACTTATAGTAGAACAATCCTCTGATGAAATAAATTAAGGAGTCTTATTACATGTCTTTGGAATTTTATTCTTGGTGGCCCAATTTCAATCTATAAACATTTGATTCCTAATATTGATCATAGATAATCCAATATAGTAAAGCCACGGCATTCTTGTTTTCTTTTTTTTTCCAGAGCTGATTGCGCTCTTCCTACATTTTTCTGAGGGCGTTCTGCATAAGTCTGAATCATATGAGGAGCATCACCACAATATCAACATAAAGAAGACTTTTGCAGCCGTTCTTTTTTACTCTCAGACAAAGGGCGTCTTCAGATCCAAATGATTCATCTGTAGGCTCGAATTAATCAATCAATCCAGCCACCTGAAACTCTGACTAGCCATATGAGGTAATTATGGAAATATTTCCACAGGACCTCTTTCTTTTTGTCTTTCTTGTAACCCATGTTCAATTAACAACGGTTGATCATTAAGTTCACAAAAAGAAGCAGGACGTTGGGAACAAACCAATTCATCCTTGGTATCATTATTTAACACTTGTCTAGATATGGTTATTTGAGTTTACTGAACCGAAGTTGTTTCAACTGCCAATTGACAAAATCGAGTCACATATGCCAGAATATCCATTCCACCTTTCTGGATATCAAACAAGCTTCTTCAGCAGACTACCCCAAGTCACAAACAGCTTCTTCAGCAGAATACCCCAAATCACAAACAGCTTCTTCAGCAGAATACCCCAAATCACAAACAGCTTCTTCAGCAGAATACCGCAAATCGGGATATTAAGCATTGTGGTAAAAGTGAGCAAAAAGTCTTTATACGGTTTCAAACAGACATTCGAATTGATGACCAGCGGTTTAGACAAATCAGAGCCAGGTCCAGTAAGGCAACTGATATTGTAACCCATCTTAAATTCAGCTTGACTAAATTGTGCAGGATTAAAAGCAATCTACATAATTTGAGAATCCAAGAATTCTCTTAACTTCGCAGCATCCTTGAGAAACAAGGAGGTCTGGAAGGGACTACTGAGAATTTGAAAGACATAGAAACATGGGGGATACTTATACTAAAATGTCGGAGCTCGTTGTTACTCCAAAATTGGTGACACCGCAATCCAACAATTTTTTTAATGCAGGGATGCGCTGTATTTAAAAAAAATATGGCGCTCCCCTGCGTTTTCCGAATCCTTGCGCAAAAAAAGTTGCCTAGCGCCAGTGCAGTCAGCCTTGCACCATGTTACAAGTGTGCCTGCGCTGCAGGGACAATTTCTTTATGTGCAGGAAGGGACACCTTCCTGCAAGTACACAATGTTTAAAGGCGATTTGCTGTTTCTTTGTTTGATGCAGAATGTAGCACACATAGAAAGAGAAAAATACAAGGAGAAATCAATAATTTCTCCTTGTATCGCCAGTCTAAGACCACTTTTTACCTAGTCTTAGTTTTTGGGGCTGACCCATCCTTCTAAGTATTGGGCAGCATCAAGAAGCAATGGGTGTTGCTGCGGAACGCCCACTGCAACACCCATTGCACGTCCCTTTCACGCTAAGTGAAGTGTGAAAAGGGGCCTTATTTGCAAGGTTGTGCTAAGCCATGTTAAGTGCTAATCCACGTTAAGTGACTTTGTAAATAAGGAGAACGGGATATCACCACCAGAATGTCAATAAATGTGATGCTCTGGTAGTGCTTTCCCCTTGTAAATATGCCCCATTGTCTTATTAAATACCAAATTTTCATGAAGTAATTTTCATTTTGTGAGCAAACCTGAGAATCTGAAAATGCTGCTTGCAGATGGACAATTATGTTGTTGTAGGTAAAACAGGCACCAAACTTTCTCTGACATCAGAAAGAGAGAGCAGCTCTACTAAGAATTCATGAGAAAAACACAGCTGCAAAAGTACAAGAATTTGGAACAATATATACAGCTCATAGCCAACAAACACTATGAAAAATAGGGAGCAATTGCCATGTGACACATTTTCCAGTTCTGACTGCCTCCCTCATATATGCTTTAAACAGGAACTGACATCACAGGAAATACTTATACTGAACTCCTAATAGTACACAGGTCAATCACAGGAAAGACTCATAAAGAACTCCCAATAGTACACTGGACAATTGCCCATTTTGGGAAGGCTAGTTCATATGGCTGGCAATGCCTCTTCTTTCACAATCATGGCATTGGCTGAACACTTGAAAAAAGTAAAGCCCTCATTACGAGTGGCCCGACTAAGAGGGCGGCTATTATCGCACTTAGTAAAATCTGATACCAGAGGATTGGAATTTAAAAGGTGGATTAATTACCGCCTATTACAAATAGCACCCTTTAAAATGGGATGCAACATGGGGGTAGGTTTCGGTGACTTGTGCACTAAACTCACCGATATTTACCGTGCATTTTTCCCTAGTAAAATTCTGCAGGTTTCCCCTGCCAAAACTTTCCTGTGGAAAATTGTGAGGCATGTGATAACTCCCACAAAGCTTGTAATTCCGATCGCTGTGCAAGCAGTAGTTTCAACAGGGAGCAAAAAAGAACAGGCCACTTGTGTTGAGAGCCCGAGTTGGATGTACTTTCTCTGCTGCTGGATTCTGCTGCCTCACTGCTGCCCCCACCAGCCAATGTCCTACACTGGTTATGGAACACCCATCTGACTGATTAGGATTGTAGTATTGTTAGCATGGCCAAGCCGGGTGCATCATCCATAAACACGCCATATGGGTGCGTGATACGCACAAAGGTGTATATTTACATGGGAATAGTGCCACCAGAACGTCCCTTTTAGCTCCATTCTGGTGACGATATGCCCTTCTCCGTATTTACAACGCTGCTCTGTAAATACAGCCCCTTTACATGCATTACTTTACGTGAAAGGGGCGTGCAATAGATGTTGCTGTGGGCATTCCACGCAACACCCATTGCTTTTTGCCGCTGCCCCAAATTTACACGGATATGCAAATCTGAGGCAGCACCAAAAACTAACGCCATTCAACAGGTGTTAGAATAGTGAAACGAGTCGAAATACGTTTATTTCTCCTTGTTTTTGATTTTTCTATGTGTGGGGCATTCTGCAGAACATATAGAAAGAGCAAAACACCATTAATGATTGTTTATGTGCAGGAAAGGAAAGCTTCCTGCACATAAACAATCATTCCCTGCAACGCAGGCACCTTGGCACTATGGTGCCAGGGTACCTGCATTGGCGCTAGGCTGCTAATTTTAGCCCCAGTGCTAGGGAAAACACAGGGACGTGCTGTATTCTTGAAAATAGGATGCATCCCTGCATTTTGGAAATGTCGGAGCACGGCGCTACCAAATTTGACACAGCCCCGCGCTCCGACATTTCCTTTTAAATATGCCCCATAGTCTTCTAACCACCTCTGGTGAGTTTCTCCTGCCCCATCCTGTCTTAGATACCTGGGCTTGGACTTATACTGCCAGCCTCACTTCTGTTTTCCTTTGTTACTGTTTTATTTTAAACAACTTTTCTAAAATGTTTGGGTGCCCTTTCCTTTGGCATGGTAGGGGTAGGCCTGGGCGTCTTACACAGATCATAAATGAATATGAAAACTGGGCTATATTCTTCAAAATGATATTCCACTCACGCTGAAAGTGGAAAGTACAACATGTGCATGGTCAATAAATCATGTCAAGTTCAGTATTTCACCGCTGCAATTTTCTTGTAAATCAACGCAGTAGCTCGTGTGCCAGTCAAAACATAGAGCCCGTCTTCAAAAAATGTATACTTCATGAACTCTCTCTAATGTCACAATAAAAGTTTATCTACAAAAGCGTGGATCGTATATTTATGAAAAGCATGGACACGAACTGAAACAGAGCATTTCTTTTAAAAGTGTATAGCTTCTACCATCCTCGGGTCGCAGGTTCTGAATGGGTGTCCGAGGTCCTACCGCAGACTCGGCCGGGGCTGCAACACTCGCCTCCGTGTTAGTTTAACAGCAACAGTGTAAGAAAAATACACAACCTCTGGAACAGGTACTGCCTTTTGAGTCTTTGATCATCCCAGGGACCTGGAGAGTATTTTCATTGAGACTGAACCTGCCAAGTTATTACAAAGTCCCCCTTTCACTGCCAGGGCACCTGAGCTCCCTGCTGCCCTGGGCTACCCCCCCCCCCCCCTCCCCACCCCCCAGACCCCAGAGGGCCGCTTTTGCCTGTGAAGGCCCTCCGAGAAGCTGCACAGTCACATCCCTCAGCTTTGGGACTGTATGCTTTTGGCTAAGGCGCGGGAAAGACAGCAATCCTCGTGCAGGTTAGTGGCCAGATTTACAGTGGGTGGTGTCGCAGCTTTATAGAAATTCCCCATCCATCAAACTTGGCTTTTCGGTGGTGTCACGACCATAAACAGCTTTTACGTTTCTTCCAGACGGGCATCTTAAAGGTGGCTACACAGCAAGCTCCTATTTACTCTTAAGACCAGTAGCGTGAAGGAAAACGATTGGGCCCCCTGAATCTCACTGAAATTCATTGGCCTTGGACTGCACGGGCTATTATCTGAAGGAAGACCTCCCATTACTGAAAATTCTATTCTGCATGACTATGGAAGTGCCATTTATTGCAGTATTATCCTTGTACCTGTGTTGGATGTATGACGTTACAACGCACACTTTTACAACGCATACCTTTACAACGCATTTTTTACACCGCAACATCCATTGCAACGCACACCATTACAACGCATACCATTACAACCAATTCCTTGAAACTACCTTTACAACGCATTCCACTACAACGCATACTACATTTACAACGCATACCATTACAACACATTACATTACATTGCATATAAGGTAAGTGTTGGATAGTGTAGGGGTATAAAATACTATTCTAACTCCAGGGGGTGCAACAGTAGGGTAAGTGTTGGAAAGTGTAGGGGTAAAAATTACTATTCTAACTCCGGGGGGTGCAACAGTAGGGTAAGTGTTGGGTTGGATAGTGTAGGGGTAAAAATTACTATTCCCACTCCAGGGAGTGCAACAGTAGGGTAAGTGTTGGATGGTAAGTTATGCGTTGTAATGGTATGCGTTGTAATGACTGCGTTGTAATGGTATGCGTTGTAGTGGTGTGCGTTGTAGTGTCATGCGTTGTAAGGACTGCATTGTAAATGTATGCGTTGTAATGGATTTTGCGTTGTAAAAGTTTCGTTGTAATGGTAATGCGTTGTAAAAATTGCATTGTAAAGGTTGTATACCACCTGTGTTTGGTACTCTTTTGTAAACATGCACACGCCACTTTTCTCTTGTAACACACTGTTTGCTACCTCTCACATTTTGTTTGCTTTTGATACTTGCACAAGTGCCACCATTTCCTACGTAACGTTTGTTTTTGTGCCTGAGTGTCTAGCATATATTGCAGTATTATACCTCTAATTGTACTTTGTTTTCTCTTGTAACCTGCACACTTGTCACTTTTTCCTCCTGTAATGCACTGTTTGCTACCTCATGTATTTTGTTTGCTCACAATTGTCACTGTTACCTCATGTAACTTAACGTCTGCTTTTGTAATTTGTTCACTTGTAATTTTCTCCTCATGTATCATTACTGTTCCTATTGTGAAGCGCTCTGACGCCTTCGGGTAAAGTCCGCGCTATATACAAAACGCATAAATAAATAAATAAACAGAGGGGGTGGGTTCTTCCACTGTGCCACTCAAGGCCACCAGGGCCTGCCTTATGTCGCTGGTTTCACCAGTAGAGAAGAAAGAATGCATTTCAGACACATGGTGATGAACCCATTACTTACCAGTAAACTTCATTGCCCCGATTCATAATCCTCCTCATCCCAGTACTGACTAAATTGCATTGCACAGGTCTACTCCTCTGCTAGTTAGTGTATGCAAAAGGGCAGGTTCGGACCGGGACAGAAAATACGTACTAAAATAAAATGGCCCCCATTAGTGAATTAGACAGCTAAAAAAGTGGCCATTTTTGCAAATTGGATCTGTTCTGACCAGTAAAGAAAGACACGCTGTGTAAGTGTTTTGCAAAGTATGGAAGACTGTATGAATTTGAGCTTGCCGCAGGCAATGTTTCTTTTAATTTCAGGGAAATCAATAGTAAAAACCAGACCAGCAGATTATAAAACTAGCCCACACACTGACCTGTCAGATCAGCCTGTCAGGCACTGTCTTCCTGCCCTACAGGCCTTCCCGGCCATGCAAAGGGGATGTAACAAGGAGTGGTAGCACAAACAGCCCCAGGATGTCGTAAAGCCAATCAATTGAAACAGCGTGACCTGGCTTTACATGAAAGACTAAGTCCAAATGAAACCAGGTTTAATCACTGGTCAATGACATAATTGGTGCAGAACTTACTAAATGTGGGTCTAAGGCTCTGAGAACAAAGTTGCATTTTTTCTACTACACATCACAAAAAAAATATCTCCTACATTAGCAGAGATTTTATCTTTCATCTAATTTAGCTACAGCATCCTAAAAACATGCAGAATGTTAGAAGTGTATTTCTGATAACACATAAAAGTTAGTAAGAAGATGTGAACACTGATATTTTAATGGCATGTGTTCTTATACCTAGGTAAACGTGATAAATAAACGATAAAACAGAAACAATTTCTATGTGAGAGTAAAATGCTTCATGTGTCAGAAAAACAGATAGTAATATTAGAATATATAAACATGAGCACTGACATTGATGAGAAAATTAGGCGTTCCCGAGGTTTTGTTCTTTGGCAAAGTTTATCCTTGACGTGTCTATAAACCTTGTATGCTGTAATAACCATTAACGTGCAAAAGAGATTTACGAAATTATATGTGAAATTACTTTTTAGGGGTGCCTTATACTTACATAGACTAATTGCAATTCATAATGAAGTGATATTAATATGCTTATCTGAAGAAATTAATGCATCATTCTATGTAATGTGAGATTCATATTTTAGCCCATTTTCATTGTGCATGAGCTGTATTTTATAAAGGCCTCAAACTTTGCTTCCTTTGCTAGTATAAACTTATGAACTGAATAGTGTAAAACCTATGAGAACCTTTTGTGAAATTACCACTTGTGCTCTAACACTCAATTGCTTCTTTGACGTTGGTAGCTTACTTGACTAGATTTGCAACAAAAGTGTTGCTTCCTAGAGCAAACGCTTGACAATGGACAGACAAGGGATGAGAGCATGAAATCGCCTACTTTCTAAATGCAACAAATAATCAGATGACTAAACTACAGCGGTTCAAAGGAAATGGAGTAATAGATTACTTAATTTCACCAGATCCGTATACTTTTATCTACTACATAATCTCATCCTATTGTGAGCAACCAATGAAACAGAGTGGCCTTACAATTTCGATAATGTCAAGGGGTGTAAGCCTGGAATTGATGGAGTATTATTGCCTACATTTTGAACTACGTGATTTCTACCCTCTACCCGTATTGCGGTACAGAGACTGACGATTGGGACCCCGGGAAACAACGCGAACGGTGACAAAATACTGAGATTTGCTGCGGCTGGTATGCTAGCGTAATGGAACCTTTTCAGCTGAAAGGGTTCGCGTAAGAGCAGCTGTGGCATTGGCGCTGCAGTGTGGACAGAGGCAGACCATTCTGTCTATGAACTGGAACTGGTCATTTGGAACTCACTGAACTTTCCTAATAGGGTTGGTAGGAGGGACAACTGATTTCCCTACTAATTCATTTTTCTTAGGATAAATCTCCCTGGATGAGGAAGATTGATCCTTCATATTTGGACTTCACTGAACTTGATTATTAAATCTGATCTATTTTATGCCTAGGTTGCGCTCTAATTTTTTTATCTAAATAGAATATACAATCTGAAGATAAATTTACTCTGATGATTCTGTCTCATTATTTGGTTTGTGGCTTAGTTCAATTTGATTTGGTGTTTAACTAAATTGAAGTTGGGATTACTGGGGAGTTTATACCTAATAATCCTATGTTAAAAATTATCTTATTCCAGGTCCTCATATGATAATTGTTCATCCCTTAAGTATTCCGGTACCTTTCAGCAAGGAACAAGATCCATCGGAGGACCAAAGTTGATTTGGTATGGTAGCTGAAGTTTATTAGGGCTAGGAGTAAAAAAACATATTACATTTACGCTACAACAGTTTTTCTAATAGCGTGTTGGATGGTTTACTGTCTGACAAAACTAGGATATAAGGGGGATGTATATTTAGGTTGCTATAGGTTTCCCAAGCCCAAAAGTTCATTTGACCGAGGGCCAGTTCTGAACACAACGAGACATCGAAACAAGTGGTGTGAGTATCAATATGGCTGGGTGATGTTGTTTTAATGTGTTATTAATGAGAGTTGGTAGAAAAATGTTTTAGTGTTTTGTGTAGAATAGGGTATTGTTGTATTGAAGAAGTGATCAGGTCTGAAGTGGCCTAAAATACCGGGATATACACCTAGGGGTGGTTTCAGTGTCGCATACGCTGAGTAAGTTTGTTTGCTGTTTTAAAGGTGCTGAACGTGAGACGTCATCAGCAGTACCACCTGAGAAGGGAACTTTGTGAGAATGTGAAAGAATTTAAATTGTTGGTATTTTTCTCACATGCATGAGATTAATCGTAAGGATTTTTATGTAAAGTTATGCTGGTCGAGATTCTGCCTAGGTTTGAATGAATACATTCTGGTTGCATTGAGATCTATAATTTCTTTTAGTGGAGCAGACAAGAATTAATTTGTGTCTAGTTGGTTTAAGGATTGGAGTTGAATAAGCTGGATTGTAAAGGAGTCAGTTGCTGCGAGGAGTTGGCTTGCCGTCATAAAGGGTTCGCCCTGCGAAGGGACAGTGGTGTAAAGCCGTGCTGGGATTGGTAGAGAGTGTCAGAGAAAGCCGGGCAGTGATTGGAAGTTAGAACGATAACAAGGAAGTGTATTTCTTCTGAAATATGGGTGAAATAATTGGAAAGTACTAACATATTTTATTCGGAATCATGAACATTTTAAAGAGTTTAAAAACAATGATACAAGGAGATGTGCCTGCCCCTACTGAAGAAGGAGTACTAATAGCACATAAAGGCACACCTGCATTGTATATGTCTTTAGACAAAGGATATCATACATGTACTTGGTTGGAGAATTGGATGAAGTATAGCGAGAAGGATGGACTTTTAGCTTTTCTTCAATATGGTACCTTTAATGTACGAATTCTTGAGAATTTAAGGAGACAGCTTGAATAATATTAAGCCACCACCAAGACCTATGCATTTCGAGGCTCTTGGAGAATGGGAACATGTGTCTCATCAGAAAGCGAAATACCAGGGAAGATATAAGAACACAATAATTAAGTATGTAGAGGCTAAGGGGGATGCACAATGGAAAATGTGGAGAAGGGATATTGCAGAGGGAGTGTGAATGTATCCTGTATTATTTGCAGAAAAGAATGAGGGAGAGAACGGCAAAGAAAACAAGAAACATCTTGAAAACTCTCAAGCTCTCACGTTAACTGATGAGAGTGATGATGAGATTGATGATGAATTTTTGAATGAATTATTAATGAATCAACATCTACCATATAATGAAGAACAGTCACAGACAGGGTCGAATCCATTTGTAGGAATTCAACCAGATGCACCCACATTGCCAAACAGCTTAAATCCAGTAAACCCATTTCTGATTGCTGAGCACACGCCCAGAGGAGTAGGATTGAATAATCCCAGAACACCGAATGCTCTAGATACTCTTTCAGTTCCAGTAATCATAGGGCGTGCAGTAATTTTGTATCAAACAGGTATGGGAGGACAACAAATATATGCTTTAACTGTTCCTATTGGATTTGGGGGGAGCAAATACCATTTCACAGGAATTGAGTAGAGATCAAGTAAATTTCAATGTCAACATTCTCGAATGTAAATACTTCACAACAAGGCAATGACCCTGGAGTTAGTACAGGAGCCATTCAGACTTCTGATTCTCATAATCAAGTGAGACCAACGCCATTATCTGGTACTGCAGAGGTAATCATGGAAACTCCTAACAGAGGGCCCCAGGCTATGGCAGGGAAAACTTAAAAAAATGGAAAATCGAGGTTCTGAAACCAGCGTCACCTCATGAGTGGGGGAGCCAGTGGGGGCAGTGCCATCTTAAGGATTTTGGGGGTCCTGTGCCAAACATATTTTGGGGGCCCCTGTTCAGAACAGCTTTGAATTTATGCTCCAATTTGAGCCCCTGTTTCTCACACAGTTTTCGCTTCCTCAGCTGTGTTAGCGATCCAGTTTGCATCATAGGCATTAGCCTATATATTCCCAAAATAAATGGACGTGCGCAGCTGATAGAGGTGGGATTTAGTGTTTCCTGCCCTGCTACTAGGTTTTTAATACTTTTTAAATTGTATATGTGTGGCTGAATTACTCTGTGCTTTTGAACAATTTCTCCTACCTACACGCACTTTCAGTATACTTGATTCTGCTTGCCTACATCTCCTTAGCCTCTCCAATTCGCATCTCGCTTTCCTCCAGTCCTGTTCCGCTGCGGCTGATATGCCAATTGTGCAGAGGGTTGGGGCTACTGTCGGGCTCCTCACTTTTGCCCATGCAGTTTTCGCTTCCTCATCTGCATTAGCGATCCAGTTTTATCATAGGCATTAGCCTGTATATTCCTGATGCAAATGGACGCGCGCAGTGGGCGCGTGAAATGAAAGCCTGTCTGCACTTGTCAGCATCCCTGAGGCGTCCGGCACCGGCCATGCTGCCCAGCTCTCCTACAGTGAGTTTCTTCCCCTGTTTTACAATAGGGAAAAACTGCTTAGCCTTAGACGACTACCATTTTGTCAGTGTACAGCGGCTGATCCATGCTTGGAGGTAGATTTTTGATGCAATAAGTGTAACTGGTCGCTCCTCCAGCCCAGGAAACTCGCACTCAAGATCCTCCCATGCAACAATAAGTGTAAAAACAATAAGACAACAGAGGACCCAAAGGCCACCCTTTTAAATTGTCGCTCTATGCAAAGGCATGAACCACACATTTATGACCTACTTTTAAATGAACAGCCTGATCTTTTATTTCTCACTGACACCAGACTGAAGCCTCCAACCCTACTATCAACATAGCCATCCCTACGGGTTATAAAATCCTTAGGAGGGACCAACTGAGTGGGAAGGGGGCGGTGTTGCCATAATTTACAATAAAAAACTAGACTGCTCTCCCATTCCAATGGAAAAAATTGAGGGTGCAGAGTCCGTAGGCTTCCACTGTACCTTATCCCCCAATCATAGCATAGCTGGTTTTCTGATTTACAGACCTCTCGGTGCAATTGGAACTTTTATTACTTCGCTTAATACAGCCTCCACCTCCCTGGCCTTAAAATACAGCAACTGCCTTATTCTGGGAGATTTCAATATACATATGGAAAATGGAAAAGACCCTCAAACAATTTCTTTGTTGGAGACGCTGCAGGTCTGCAACATGTTTCCATCTATTTCTTCGGGCACCCATGTGAAGGGCCATACTGTAGACTAAATCTTTCACAACTTTGATATATCAGTAATCCTACCTCTCTCCATTACCTGGTCTGACCACCTCCTATTAAAATTTGTCACTCCCAACTCTGCCACAGGCCCTCGGGCTAACGCAGGGCAGAGGGCCCCTAATTACAGGACGTTCCATAAAATACCTATCCCGATGTTAGTAGACGCACTCGGTCGTTCCTCACCGGAGATGCCTGGCTGCCCCGACTTGGACGCCCTCTCAATAGATTCATGGCTCTGAACCAACATTGATGCAGTGGTATCTGTTGTTTCCCGCTGCTCAAAGAGGTCGGCCCCATAAGCTCCACGGTTTAACAATTCCTTCAGATATAGCAAAATAAATTGTAGAAAAATGGAACCGAAATGGCATAAATCCTATCTACCTGAGAACAGAAAGGTGTATAAAGACACCTTAAAAGGTCATTACATTCTCGTGAAGGCAGCCAAGAAAAACTTCTTTCAAACCAAGATAGAAAATACCCAAAATAGGAGTAAAGAAATCTTAAGGATAGTTAAATCCTTTACTGCCCTGAAAGCCGGCACAAAGGAAGGGCCATGCATGGAAGAATGGTCGAAGCAGGTAACTCAATTCTTCCACAAAAAGATCTCCATGATCCAACAAGCCTTCACTAACATCTCATAAGAAGAACTGACCTTCTACCTTAGTTCTAATAGCAAATTTCACCTCTTGGATCCTCCATCTTTACAAGCTTTCCCTGTGCTTCAGCTGAAGAGTCAATGACCCTTCTCCAAAGCATTAGGTATGGCTCTCCTACCGACCCATGTCCAGCGAATATCCTGAACCTATTAGCTCCCACCATAAACCCAACGGTAAACCAGCTCTTTAATGCTTCCCTCTCCTCAGGAAACATGCCAAAATTATGGAAGAATGCTAAGATTCTTCCACTAAAATGCTAACGCCAAATTGACAGACCCTGCCAACTGGAGGCCAATCTCCCTTTTTCCGGCCCTCTCCCAAGTATTAGAGAAGCATGTAAACAAGGCCCTCCCAAAACACATTGAAGATGGGAAGCTCCTTCATGAGTCCCAATCCAGTTTTAGGGCTAACTACACTACGGAGTATGCTCTGCTGGAAGTGACTGAATTTCTCAAGGGTAAGCTGGACCAGGGAGGCAAGGCTGTTCTGATACTGCTCGATCTGCTGGTAGCCTTCAATAAGGTCCCACATGAGAGGCTCCTGGAGAGACTAGCTATCATCAGCCTGGGGGGACCACCTTAACATGGATGTCATCCTTCTTGGCAAATAGATCTCAGGACATTTGGCTCCCCCCTTTCTCAGCCCCGGTTCCGCCTAAGAATGTAAGTGTCCATCAGGGCTCCATTCTCAGTCCTACCCTTTTTAATATATGTCTATCCCCCTCGCATTTCTGGTAGAAGAAGAGGGCGCCAAAATTGTTTCCTATGCTGATGACACTCAGCTGATTTTTACATGTGAAAAAGGAACCAACTTTGATGGGGCAATGATTAGGTCTTGCCTCACAAATGTTTTTAACTGGCTTAAGATCAATCAGCTGAAGTGAAATCCTGACAAAACTGTAGTTGTTTTCTTTGGTAATCCAGATATGCCTGACTATAGCACCTGGTGGCCAAGAGATCTGCTGCCCCCGCCTGCGGAAAAGGAGAAAGTCAAAAACTTAGGAATTGTCATAGACAAGACACTCTCCATGCGTTTTCAAATCCAAAAATCTAACTGGCGCTTGCTCATACTCAGGATGCTAAAAAAAATCCTGCCACTATTACCGCTTGGGAGCAGAAAGATCGTGGTGCAGGCTCTGGTGATATCAAAGCTTGACTATGTCAACAGCTTGTACCTCGGTCTTCCCAAATTCTGTATCCAGCGCATACAAGTGGTACAAAACGCAGCAGCCAGAGCCATCCTGAGACCTAAACCCAGATCTCGTATATCCCCCTATTCTTAAATCTCTACACTGGATCCGCATAAAAGAACAGATCGACTTTGAAGCAAAGACCATCTTCTTTAAAGCTTTCCACTGCTTAGAAGCCGGCTCCCTAAATAAGCACGTTAATCGCTACACAACATCTAGACCCCTAACATCTCCCAATGCCAACCTGGCCATCGTGCCTAAAATATGCCCTGCCTGCACTGGAGGCAGATCCCTCGGCTTTCTAGGCGCAAGATTGTGGAATTGACTTCCTGAGTCTCTGAGACTAACCACAGACCAACTCTCTTTCAGGAAGAACTTAAAAACCTGACTTTTCATGAACTGATTGGTCTTTTATGCACGTTTTCCTCCCGCTGTCACACTCCAGGACACTCTAGTTTGAGTAGCTGCGCGCTTTATTTAATACACTACTTCATTTAATTTAATTAGGTCCCTGACAGTGCAAAGCAACACTCATCCAAATTCTAAGGGCCTTATTTATACGTCCTTGCTTCACTTTTATGCCGCCGGTGCGTCTCTTTTATATGTCGCACCGGCAGCATAAAAAATATGCTATGTGCGCCCTATTTACAAAGTGACGCATCTAGGGTGATGCTCTCCCATTTCTCATATGTTAGACCTTGTTTGATCTAAAAGAAACTTTTTTTATGTATATTGCATGAAACATAAACACAACATTTCTCTGCATCAGGTACATAAAAAAATTAATTAAAGGAAAACAGTATTTAAAACAATCTGTTTAAGAAATGTTCAAGGTCATTAGGGCAAAACTCTGAAGAACGGAGCTGACTCTGTGAATGGGCCCCCTGAAAGGTTGGGGCCCTGGGCCAGAGCACACTTTGCCCATGCATTAAAACGTCACTAAGTGGGGGAATCACAAGAGAATGCAATGAATCAAACAGTAGGGCCTACCCCACAGGAACTCAATGATTGGATTAAGGACATAGCTCCTTCTACTTTTGAAAAGGGTGTGGAAGAACAGGGAACTATCGGGATGAGAAATTCAAATGAAAATCCACTTGATGTAAATACATTTAAGGAGGAATTAGAAGCAATGATTTTGAGAACCATTAGTTCTGGAAGGATTGGTAGTTATAGAGATGATGAATTCTTGTTCGCATGTAAGGATATCAGCAGGAGAGCTAGAAACAATCATTAGAAATTTGCTGAGATTACTCAGAAATATGGGGTAGATATCCAGACATTGGATTTCACAGACAAGGACCTCGAAAGTTTAAAACCATCAGGAAAAAGATTGCAGATTAAAGAGTTACTGTCAATAATTAGGAAATGGGGTGAGTCAGAAAGATGGGAGGGCAGATGGGCTAAAAAGAAGGAACCAAAAAGGAAATGTAATGTAATGGACACTTATATAGCGCTCCTACCACTCCAAGGAGTATCTTGGCGCTCAACCAACCCAGATGAAAATAGATTGGAGGGAAGAAAGCAGCTCGGTGAAACATACCTTACACAAATACTCTGCACGCAGCATCTGTGAGGGAGAGCACCCAGGTTTTTAGGGCTTTCCTAAAATGATTTTCATGGGATAGTGACCGGAGGTGCGGCGGAAGCTTGTTCCAGGCCTTAGCGCCCAAGACAAAAAGAGATTTCCCTCCTTTAGTTACCAGACTAAATCTGGGGATTATTAGCAGATTCTGACTAGCAGACCTCAAGCAGCGGGTAGGATGATACCGTTTAAAGCCATTGGACAGATATTTGGGCCCTTGCTGTTGAAAAGCTCTAAATGTGATCAGGAGGATCTTAAATAAGATCCTTTTACCAATTGGTAACCAATGGAGCGCATTAAGCGCGGCCGAGGCAGATGACTTGCGGGGCCACCGTAGCACCAGCCGGGCGGTTGCGTGCTGGACCATCTGTAGCCTATGGAGTATGGACTTATTGACTCCCGCATATAGGCTGTTGCAGTAGTCCAGCCTTGAAGTTATTAAAGCAACTGCAACCGTTTTCCTGGCTGACAGAGGAAGAAGGTCAAAAAACTTCCTCAGAGATTTAATTATGTGAAAACACATACCGGCTACGGCCACTGCTTGCTGTTTAAAAGACAAATGGTCATCGAATTTGATGCCCAAATTTCGGGCAGACGATATGGTATTGGGGGGGGCTTCAGCATCATCAGGCCACCAGTGTTTCGGGGAAAACAAATTTTGATTTCCGAACGGCAGGATTTCCGAACAATGCCAATGTATCCAATGTTTGAAGGGGAAACTGAAAATACAGAAACAAAAATATTTTCAAGGACAAAAGTGCCAGGAGGTGAGTATGTTCATGTTCCATGGACTAGACCAGATTTATTGTCCTTTACAAACAAATACCCAAAATTGAGAGAAAACCAGTTGAATGGTATGGACAAGTTGAGAGATTTGTGAAGGTCTCAAAGGTTTTATCAAAGGATTTAGATTTTTTTTTTGACATTGTGGTCCCAAGTGATCTATGGACTGAATGTAAGATTGAAGTAGATTGGCCAGAAACAGAGCCTGCGAGAGATTCGAAAACTGTTGCACCATCACCTGAAGTAATGAACAGATACAACCAGGTCCTTACTTATTTGAAGGGATAAATGTTTCCAAAGGAAACTGATTGGGTAAAAATCGACAGTAGAATGCAAGAATTTAAAGAGACAGTGCATGCATAATATAAGAGACTTCTGCAAGCATTTAAACAGTACAGTGGAATGGAAAACACTTCAGGGAAAGATATGGGACATTTTGTATATTGGTTTGTGTATGGACTGTATAGTTGCAAGATAAGTGCAATGATACAGCAGCATTTGATTTGTTGGCCAAGCAAGCCTATGGAAGACATTCTTCAGTCTGCAAAGTATTGCGGAGATGAAGTGGATTCAAAGAATAAGGGATTGAAGGAGAAGTTAATATTCTGTTTTGGTACAAGGAAATGGTCAAACGAATGCTGGTATGTGAGGTGTAGGTCTGCAACAAAATACAACGCAAGGCAGAGGAAGAGGGGCTTCAATAGAAATGTTGAAAAAGACTAACCCATGTCATATTGGGGCAAGTTCGGGTATTGGAAGCGCGAGTGAGGGTTTAATCCATTGAATCAGATGAATGGGCAGGTAATGCAGGGTAAAAATATACAGGATGGGGGTTGGGAGCACACTGCCCCACAGTCCCAGGACAGTTCGCCCCTGTTAATAAACCAGAAACACGTGTCTAGAGATCAGCACTATCTGCGCCAACCTTGGCGAAATACTCGAAAATATCGGAGCGAGCTACAAGAGACTGCATTTACCAGAATGCCAGGGGCGAACCTTGCCTGAGAGGTCAGCGGTGTACTCCCACATCCTGTTGTCTATTTAAGTACTCCCGTGAGTCATTGAGCTGACGAGCTCGTGGATGAAGCACCTGCGCGCCAGTGAGAGGTACCGGACCTGAGATAATGTTTGGCAGCCTACTCAGCAAACCCCAAAATAAAGACCGTATTCTCCACTGATGACTGTTAATAAACCAGAAACACGTATCTAGAGATCAGCACTATCTGCGCCAACCTTGGCGAAATACTCGAAAATATCGGAGCGAGCTACAAGAGACTGCATTTACCAGAATGCCAGGGGCGAACCTTGCCTGAGAGGTCAGCGGTGTGCTCCCATATCCTGCTCTCTATTTAAGTACTCCCGTGAGTTATTGAGCTGACAAGCTCATGGATGAAGCACCTGGGCGCCAGTGAGATGTACCGGACCTGAGATAATGTTTGGCAGCCTACTCAGCAAACCCCAAAATAAAGACTGTATTCTCTACTGATGACGGTTAATAAACCAGAAACACCTGTCTAGAGATCAGCACTATCTGCGCCAACCGTGGCGAAATACTCGAAAATATCGGAGCGAGCTACAATACACTGCATTTACCAGAATGCCAGGGGCGGACCTTGCCTGAGAGGTCAGCGTTTTGCTCCCACATCCTGTTGTCTATTTAAGTACTCCCGTGAGTCATTGAGCTGACAAGCTCGTGGATGAAGCACCTGCGTGCCAGTGAGAGGTACCGGACCTGAGATAACGTTTGGCAGCCTATCCGGCAAACCTCAAAATAAAGACTGTATTCTCTACTGATGATGGTTAATAAACCAGAAACACGTGTCTAGAGATCAGCACTAACTGCGCCAACCTTGACCAAATACTCAAAAATATCGGAGCGAGCTACAAGAGACTGCATTTACCAGAATGCCAGGGGCGAACCTTGCCTGAGAGGTCAGCGGTGTGCTCCCACATCCTGTTGTCCATTTAAGTACTCCCGTGAGTCATTGAGCTGACGAGCTCGTGGATGAAGCACCTGCGCGCCAGTGAAAGGTACCGGACCTGAAATAATGTTTGGCAGCCTACTCAGCAAACCCCAAAATAAAGACTGTATTTTCTATGGATGACGGTTAATAAACCAGAAACACGTGTCTAGAGATCAGCACTATCTGTGCCAATCTTGGCGAAATACTAGAAAATATCTGAGCAAGCTACAAGAGACTGCTTTTACCAGAATGCCAGGGGCGAACCTTGCCTGAGAGGTCAGCGGTATGCTCCCACATCCTGTTGTCTATTAAGTACTCCCGTGAGTCATTGAGCTGACGAGCTCGTGGATGAAGCACCTGCGCGCCAATGAGAGGTACCGGACCTGACATAATGTTTGGCAGCCTACCCAGCAAACCCCAAAATAAAGACCATATTCTCTACTGATGACTGTTAATAAACCAGAAACACGTATCTACAGATCAGCACTATCTGCGCCAACTTTGGCGAAATATTCGAAAATATCGGAGCGAGCTACTAGAGACTACATTTACCAGATTGCCAGGGGCGACCTTGCCTGAGAGGTCAGCGGTGTGTTCCCACATCCTGCTGTCTATTTAAGTACTCCCGTGAGTTATTGAGCTGACAAGCTCATGGATGAAGCACCTGAGCTCCAGTGAGATGTACCGGTCCTGAGATAATGTTTGGCAGCCTACTCAGCAAACCCCAAAATAAAGACCGTATTCTCTACTGATGACGGTTAATAAAGCAGAAACACGTGTCTAGAGATCAGCACTATCTGCGCCAACCTTGGCGAAATATTCGAAAATTTCGAAGCGAGCTACAAGAGACTGCATTTACCAGAATGCCTGGGGCGAGCTTGCCTGAGAGGTCAGTGGTGTGCTCCCACATCCTGTTGTCTATTGAAGTACTCCTGTGAGTCATTGAGCTGACGAGCTCGTGGATGAAGCACCTGCGTGCCAGTGAGAGGTACCGGACCTGAGATAATGTTTGGCAGCCTACGCAGCAAACCCCAAAATAAAGACTGTATTGACTACTGAGGACGGTTAATAAACCAGAAACACGTGTCTAGAGATCAGCACTGTCTGCGTCAACCTTGGAGAAATACTCGAAAATATCGGAGCGAGCTACAAGAGACTACATTTACCAGAATGCCAGGGGCGAACCTTGCCTGAGAGGTCAGCGGTGTGCTCCCGCATCCTGTTGTCTATTTAAGTACTCCTGTGAGTCATTGAGCTGACCAGCTCGTGGCTGAAGCACCTGCGTGCCAGTGAGAGGTACCGGACCTGAGATAACGTTTGGCAGCCTATCCGGCAAACCTCAAAATAAAGACTGTATTCTCTACTGATGATGGTTAATAAACCAGAAACACGTGTCTAGAGATCAGCATTATCTGCGCCAACCTTGACCACATACTCAAAAATATCGGAGCGAGCTACAAGAGACTGCATTTACCAGAATGCCAGGGGCGAACCTTGCCTGAGAGGTCAGCGGTGTGCTCCCACATCCTGTTGTCCATTTAAGCACTCCTGTGAGTCATTGAGCTGACGAGCTCGTGGATGAAGCACCTGCGCGCTAGTGAGAGGTACCGGACCTGAGATAATGTTTGACAGCCTACTCAGCAAACCCCAAAATAAAGACCATATTCTCTACTGATGACTGTTAATAAACCAGAAACACGTATCTACAGATCAGCACTATCTGCGCCAACTTTGGCGAAATATTCGAAAATATCGGAGCAAGCTACAAGAGACTACATTTACCAGAATGCCAGGGGCGACCTTGCCTGAGAGGTCAGCGGTGTGCTCCCACATCCTGCTGTCTATTTAAGTACTCCCGTGAGTTATTGAGCTGACAAGCTCATGGATGAAGCACCTGAGCTCCAGTGAGATGTACCGGACCTGAGATAATGTTTGGCAGCCTACTCAGCCAACCCCAAAATAAAGACTGTATTCTCTACTGATGACGGTTAATAAACCAGAAACACGTATCTACAGATCAGCACTATCTACGCCAACTTTGGCGAAATATTCGAAAATATCGGAGCGAGCTACACGAGACTACATTTACCAGAATGCCAGGGGCGACCTTGCCTGAGAGGTCAGCGGTGTGCTCCCACATCCTGCTGTCTATTTAAGTACTCCCGTGAGTTATTGAGCTGACAAGCTCATGGATGAAGCACCTGAGCTCCAGTGAGATGTACCGGATCTGAGATAATGTTTGGCAGCCTACTCAGCAAACCCCAAAATAAAGACTGTATTCTCTACTGATGACGGTTAATAAACCAGAAACACGTGTCGAGAGATCAGCACTATCTGCGCCAACCTTGGCGAAATATTTGAAAATATCGGAGCGAGCTACAAGAGACTGCATTTACCAGAATGCCAGGGGCGAACCTTGCCTGAGAGGTCAGCGGTGTGTTCCCACATCCTGTTGTCCATTTAAGTACTCCCGTGAGTCATTGAGCTGACGAGCTCGTGGATGAAGCACCTGCGTGCAAGTGAGAGGTACCGGACCTGAGATAATGTTTGGCAGCCTACTCAGCAAACCCCAAAATAAAGACCATATTCTCTACTGATGACTGTTAATAAGCCAGAAACACGTATCTACAGATCAGCACTATCTGCGCCAACTTTGGCGAAATATTCGAAAATATCGGAGCAAGCTACAAGAGACTACATTTACCAGAATGCCAGGGGCGACCTGGCCTGAGAGGTCAGCGGTGTGCTCCCACATCCTGCTGTCTATTTAAGTACTCCCGTGAGTTATTGAGCTGACAAGCTCATGGATGAAGCACCTGAGCTCCAGTGAGATGTACTGGACCTGAGATAATGTTTGGCAGCCTACTCAGCAAACCCCAAAATAAAGACTGTATTCTCTACTGATGACGGTTAATAAACCAGAAACACGTATCTACAGATCAGCACTATCTGCGCCAACTTTGGCGAAATATTCGAAAATATCGGAGCGAGCTACACGAGACTACATTTACCAGAATGCCAGGGGCGACCTTGCCTGAGAGGTCAGCGGTGTGCTCCCACATCCTGCTGTCTATTTAAGTACTCCCGTGAGTTATTGAGCTGACAAGCTCATGGATGAAGCACCTGAGCTCCAGTGAGATGTACCGGACCTGAGATAATGTTTGGCAGCCTACTCAGCAAACCCCAAAATAAAGACTGTATTCTCTACTGATGACGGTTAATAAACCAGAAACACGTGTCGAGAGATCAGCACTATCTGCGCCAACCTTGGCGAAATATTTGAAAATATCGGAGCGAGCTACAAGAGACTGCATTTACCAGAATGCCAAGGGCGACCTTGCCTGAGAGGTCAGTGGTGTGCTCCCACATCCTGTTGTCTATTGAAGTACTCCCGTGAGTCATTGAGCTGACGAGCTCGTGGATGAAGCACCTGTGTGCCAGTGAGAGGTACCGGACCTGAGATAATGTTTGGCAGCCTACGCAGCAAACCCCAAAATAAAGACTGTATTCTCTACTGACGACGGTTAATAAACCAGAAACACGTGTCTAGAGATCAGCACTGTCTGCGTCAACCTTGGAGAAATACTCGAAAATATCGGAGCGAGCTACAAGAGACTGCATTTACCAGAATGCCAGGGGCGAACCTTGCCTGAGAGGTCAGCGGTGTGCTCCCGCATCCTGTTGTCTATTTAAGTACTCCAGTGAGTCATTGAGCTGACGAGCTTGTGGCTGAAGCACCTGCGTGCCAGTGAGAGGTACCGGACCTGAGATATCGTTTGGCAGCCTATCCGGCAAACCTCAAAATAAAGACTGTATTCTCTACTGATGATGGTTAATAAACCAGAAACACGTGTCTAGAGATCAGCACTATCTGCGCCAACCTTGACCAAATACTCAAAAATATCGGAGCGAGCTACTGAGACTGCATTTACCAGAATGCCAGGGGCGAACCTTGCCTGAGAGGTCAGCGGTGTGCTCCAACATCCTGTTGTCCATTTAAGTACTCCCGTGAGTCATTGAGCTGACGAGCTCTTGGATAAAGCACCTGCGCGCCAGTGAGAGGTACTGTTCCTGAGATAATGTTTGGCAGCCTACTCAGCAAACCCCAAAATAAAGACTGTATTCTCTACGGATGACGGTAATAAACCAGAAACAAGTGTCTAGAGATCAGCACTATCTGCGCCAATCTTGGCGAAATACTCGAAAATATCTGAGCGAGCTACAAGAGACTGCTTTTACCAGAATGCCAGGGGCAACCTTGCCTGAGAGGTCAGCGGTGTGCTCCCACATACTGTTGTCTATTAAGTACTCCCGTGAGTCATTGAGCTGACGAGCTCGTGGATGAAGCACCTGCGCGCCAATGAGAGGTACCGGACCTGACATCGTGTTTGGCAGCCTACCCAGCAAACCCCAAAATTAAGACCATATTCTCTACTGATGACTGTTAATAAACCAGAAACCGTATCTACAGATCAGCACTATCTTCGCCAACTTTGGCGAGATATTCGAAAATATCGGAGCGAGCTACAAGAGACTACATTTACCAGAATGCCAGGGGCGACCTTGCCTGAGAGGTCAGCGGTGTGCTCCCACATCCTGCTGTCTATTTAAGTACTCCCGTGAGTTATTGAGCTGACAAGCTCATGGATGAAGCATCTGAGCTCCAGTGAGATATACCGGACCTGAGATAATGTTTGGCAGCCTACCCAGCAAACCACAAAATAAAGACCATATTCTCTACTGATGACTGTTAATAAACCAGAAACCGTATCTACAGATCAGCACTATCTACGCCAACTTTGGCGAAATATTCGAAAATATCGGAGCGAGCTACAAGAGACTGCATTTACCAGAATGCCAGGGGCGACCTTGCCTGAGAGGTCAGCGGTGTGCTCCCACATACTGTTGTCTATTGAAGTACTCCCGTGAGTCATTGAGCTGACGAGCTCGTGGATGAAGCACCTGCGCGCCAGTTAGAGGTACCGGACCTGAGATAATGTTTGGCAGCCTACGCACCAAACCCCAAAATAAAGACTGTATTCTCTACTGACGACGGTTAATAAACCAGAAACACGTGTCTAGAGATCAGCACTGTCTGCGTCAACCTTGGAGAAATACTCGAAAATATCGGAGCGAGCTACAAGAGACTGCATTTACCAGAATGCCAGGGGCGAACCTTGCCTGAGAGGTCAGCGGTGTGCTCCCACATCCTGTTGTCTATTTAAGTACTCCTGTGAGTCATTGAGCTGACGAGCTCGTGGCTGAAGCACCTGCATGCCAGTGAGAGGTACCGGACCTGAGATAACGTTTGGCAGCCTACTCAGCAAACCCCAAAATAAAGACTGTATTCTCTACTGATGATGGTTAATAAACCAGAAACACGTGTCTAGAGATCAGCACTATCTGCGGCAACCTTGGCAAAATACTCGAAAATATCAGAGCGAGCTACAAGAGACTGCATTTACCAGAATGCCAGGGGCGAACATTGCCTGAGAGGTCAGCGGTGTGCTCCCACATCCTGTTGTCTAAAACTATAGAGGTCCAAGCAGCTGATATTTCCAGAATCAGCAGACACGAAGGCAAAAAAAAAATGACTATGCCTCAATCTCCGATACTCCACATGACTGGTCAGTTTCAAACATATCAAGTGAACATGGGATTCCACACCAATGATCAAATTGACACAAACCGGCAGGTAACCCAACAATGTTTGATACAGATTGATGACAGTGATTCTGATTTGTCCCTATGACTGTGCCTGAGAGGAGAGGAGAAACACGTTCTTGCCGCATCCTTAGAGGTAGAACAGAGTGGTCCTTATGTGGATGGCAAGGTAAATGGAAAACCTATTTACTTTCTTGTTGACACTGGTGCTACCTGTTCCGCTGTTAGAACAGCAAAAGATCCCGACCTGCCCCTCTCAGGAGAAAGAATGTAAGTCGTTAGAATTTCTAATTAATTAATGTCACCCCCTGTAACTGAGCCTGTTAGGGTGCAAGTTGGATTGTTTGAGGATCTGAACAAATTTGTAATATGCGACTCCAGTCCAATGGATCTTTTGGGTCGGACCTTTTGTGCAAATTAAAGTGTTCTATCCAAAGGTTATTTCCTTTATTAACAAGTAATGATTTACCCCTGGAATTGAGAGACACAGTGTTACCTAAAGTTTGGATTTCACGGGAAAGGAGATTGGGCTGATCAAATGAGTGGCTCCAATACGGATCACTTCGAAACCAAATGCAAAATTTCCTCGAAACCCACCATATAATCTGAGCCCGAGACCATCACAGGTATAACACCGCTGATGGAATCAATAATTAAACAAGGTATCTTGAGGGAGATTATGGGGAGCCTATGTAATTCGCCTATTATGGGTATTCAGAAACCGAACGGAAAGTATCAGATTGTGCAGGATTTGCGCAAAGTTAATCAGATTGTGATACCATGTTGTCCAATCGAGCCAAATCCAGCCATGATACTAATCAGATTCCATGTGAAGCTGAGTGGTTTTCTTAAATTCATAGGTGTCAGGCTTTTCTTCCCATTCTCTTACTCCTGGATAGCCAATATTTATTTGCTTTCAGGTTCGGAAACTGCGTCTTGGCCTGGTGCTAAGTTCCACAAGGGTATACAGAGAGAGCTTCTATTTTTAATCAAATTTTTTTTTAAACTTGGAAACATTGGTAATGCCAAATCACACAGTTTTGGTACAGTACACTTACGACTTGTTGGCAGTGTCAGGTACTCAGGAGGCTTGTATATGCAACACCATTGCATTACTGAATCATCTGGCAGTGAGTGGACATAAATTGTCACCAACAAAATGTCAGTTTTGCAAAAGAGAGGTATTTTACTTAGGACAGCCCATCAAAAAGAGATCCAGACAGGTGTCGTAGGATTGGATTACTGCCATTCTGCAGATGAAACCGCTGAGCACTCAAAATGAAGTTCGAATGTTTCTGGGAATGGTTGACTACTGTCGCCAATGGATTCCAAATTTCTCATTGATAGCCAAGCCAATTCAGAGGCTTACACAAGGATGTGTCAGATCCAGTTCCATGGAATGATGAATGCATGCAATCTTTTAAAGAACTGCGAAAGAGTTTGTGTCGAGCTCCAGCATTGGGAATGCCCGACTTTAAAAAAAACTTTACTCTGTTCTGCAGTAAGCAGGAAGGTTGTGCATTGTCAGTTCTGACGCAAATGCACGGGATTGCTCGCAGACCTGTTGCATATTTCTCAGCTACATTAGATTATGTAGCTGCAGCATTGCCTGGATGTCTAAAGGCAGTTGCTGTCACATGTGTGAGTTTGGAACAGTGTGAGAGCATTGTGATGGGTCACCAATTGAAAGTGCATGTACCACATCCTGTTGAGATCTTGCTTACTCGTACTTGAATGCAACACCTCACAAGTAGCGGGCAAACTAAATATGAACAGGTGATCCTGGGTGCTGCGAATGTGTAGTTAGAGCTATGTACAAGGTTGAATCTGACTATATTGATGCCCTTACCAGGAAATAAAGTTGTGATTGATAAGGCAGATCATAACTGTTTGGATGTGACTGAGTTATGCGCCAAGCCTCGACTGGACATTTTGGATATTCCATTGCCTGAGTCAGATCATTTGTTGTTTGTTGATGGATCATGTTTGAGAGCTACAGGAGGAAATTTGAGAGCTACAAATGCAATTTGTACGATTGTGGGAGTGGTGGAAGCCTCCTGGTTGCAAGGAGTGTATTCCTGGTAAGTTGGAGTTGGAGCCTCATTGGCATGAGCCATATCAAGTGATTCTTGTTACCACAGCTGCTGTCAAATGTGGTGGTCTGCCTTTTTGGGTACATGCTCCCCATACTCGCTGAGTTGCATTACCCCTTGAAAATACGGTAACTGTAGTGGATGTACAGGTGGTTACAATGAGACATCCAGCTCAGGTAAGTCATAGAGTAGAGGGGGCGCCAGCTATTGGATCTTGAAGCACTGGTTCAAATGAGGGTCCAAGAGATTCAGTTCCTGTAGGTAAAGTGAGTCATACGGAGAGGGACCTGACTAGGTGAAGTGTTGATCCAGCTGTTGTGACTAGTGCAAGTGAGAAGCAAGTGATAAGTGGAGATTGTGGGCCCAGAAGAAATGCTAGATTGAGACAAATATTGTCAGAAGGCAAGTACGCCCAACTGTAATTGAAGTCTCAAGCCAATCTGAACAGATGATGATCGACCAACAGTGAGAAAATCGAAAAGAGACAAAGCACCTGAATGGACTTACTTAGCAGCAGCTAATGACCGAGAAAAAGCAAATCAAGCTTTTTGCTTCAAGGATTTAAACACACAAAAACCACATTGACAGTAGTGGCCAGTGCAAGTGAGCAGGGTGGGGCAGTTTGGAGGCGTGGCGGGGCACTGCGGGGGGATGTCAACAGATGACCGAATAGGAATTATTTATTTATTTAATTTGCCCTTTTCCGTTGTCTGTCGATACCCGCTTCACCCGCCCCGCCCCGCTCCACCACCCGACTGCCCTTACCTACACTGGCCTTTGCTGCACCTAGAGAGACTTCTGCAAGCAGGGATTCTTCAAAGCAGGAAAAAACAAAAGAAATTGCCTATGAATAATTGCAGGGACAAAATACACTGGATTATGCCAAAATTTAAAACCTGTGGACTGTAACATTTGGAGAAACTAAGAACGGTCTCATTTAAAGAGCTCAAAAGAAAATATGTGCTGAAAAATCCTACGTTATTAAGCATTCTCAAAAATGTAACCGAAAAACATGAGTTCCCATTCTAGAGAGATGGGAGATCCAAACAAGGTATCATTAAAACATAAACGCTTATGTGTTTGCTTCTCAGATGCTTTTACTATAATTGTTGTGTTGTTACTTATTGTTTTGAATCTTCCTCATTACGTCTATGTAAAGCATGACATTAACCCCTTGCGTGCTGCCGTCAGCTGTTGGCCGACGGGAGCACTACCTCGCTTGTGCTGCCGTCGGCTAACGGCCGACGCGCCCCCGCCCATTTTGCGGGGTTAACCATACCCCTGTTACTAAACCATTGGCAGAAAAGAATGATGGAATTGTAACTAAAGACCTAACTGATAAAATTTTACATCATGATCAATCTATTAATTACTTTTCTTTAAATGTCATCACTAAGCATTTATATGAATATGTTGACACTAAGGATGCTAGAGATTGTTATGTGTGCATGCAACTACCTACCTCGATATCAGTGTGGGCGACTTACCATCAATTACTTCTTAGTTATGGCATCTCTTCTATTGTACTAACTACTTTATTCTATTACAAAGGGCAATTTCAGTATTATTATTATTCAAATTATGATTTGATCTTTTCAGAGATACCAATTGAGAAAAATATGAATATTGTACCAGATGTGAACTGCTGAAATAATGAGTGAATTTTTCCAACCAACACAAGGTAGGGAAATAAAGAAAAAGCCAGAAACACAATAAATAATTCCACTTTGAACACATCAGGAAGGTGAAATTAACCGAAAGGAAAGATACACAAAACTGATTTTAACAACAAGTTTGTTGGTTCTAGTGAATGTGAACACATTTTCCAAATTGTGGTAGGCTGGGGTTTATATCTTGGAGGATCTGATCCAGTCTTTCCAGAGGTATACTATATTTATGGGAAAAATGCCTATTATAGGCTACCAAAACATTGGTAAGGATGCTGCTGTATGGGGATAGTGTTTCCAAAAATGTATTATGTGGGACAAGCTAGTGGATCCAATTATTTTAAATATACTCGTTTGAGAAGGGGAAAAATTGTTGCTGAGATAATTAGGGATATATTCTGTGCAATAATACCATCAGTTGGCGCGATTCTAAATTCTCATAAAATTCTAAAACTCTCTACTGTGGTTGACCGTTTATAAACTGATACAGCAGGAGGAATCCTTGTCATAATTACTGAAATGGTTGTTATCAGATCTATGGTGTTACAAAATAGACCTGCGTTAGGTGTTCTACTTGCAAAAGAGGGCGGAGTCTGTCGAACATTAAAGGTTGAACAGTGCTGTACTTATATCCCTCTTTAGAAAAAAGAGGGCAACCCAATATTCCCTTGAGGACTTGGGTCAATATAACATAACATGTTAAGATGTTAAACAAGGGAATTATTCTCACGTTGAGCACTCTAATACACGGACTGGGTTTTTGCAATCCAGAGCAAGACAAGGTTGCTTAATATGAGTGCAATGATTCTTTCACTACATGGTTGCTTGCTGTGAAATCAATGAAAATTAAAGAGTACAGTGAGCGTCCCAAATACTACTTAAATCACATCTTTCGTGGACCCAAATTGCTTGACATCATCTCTAACATTCTTTCTCCAACTGGCCCACAAAGAGGGGTCCCTCATCATTATGTCTTGACAGTTATATTAAAAAGAAGTGTACTACATACAGCCTGGTTATTAGTCAAATCTATATTTTGGAAGCCCTTTTTTATCTTAAACATTTTTGTACATTTTTTAGCAGCCTATCTTATCCACTGAGTATTGCAAATTTAAAATAATGGCTTAGATACTCACAGTGCTTTCTGTCATAGACTGGAACCTCGTAGTACTAAACATACACGTCTCTCTTCTCCACTGCAACAATCAGAATTCAATTCTGTGACTCTCTGGTTACACACACAGACATCTGCATTGTATTAACTATTGGAGATTTCATAGTATGTGGTAGTGCATTTTCCACTGATTAAGCTGAACTTGCATTTGTGTGCATTATTTTATCTAGTTACATTAAGGTTAAAGACCCAAAAGGTTTACAGGTTTACAGTATATTTTGTTTTCTAGCCACTACTTTGACCCGGTCCCCAAACTCACTCACCCCACCCCATTTTGTACAGCATCACAGTTCCCATATTTTGTTTTAATGCACGTAGGCCACTGGAATGAGATGAACCTCATTGGTAGCTTTCTTCTGTTGGAGCAAGCTTGTGGGATTACCAACAATTTGGGGGATAACAAGTGGAAGTTATAAGGGTCATATATAAATAGATCTGAAAAGACTCCTGGTTTTGGCTTTACCTCCATTTTACCAGCTCTGTTAATAATGTGTACCTAAATTTCCTCAAATGCAGTATTTATGTGAATAACTGGATTGAAAATAAATTCCTCAAATTACCACCATGGCAACAATTACCAGACCATGTGGAGGGGTAAATACTACCAACTCTTATGGCTCTGGCTGTTATAAACATTGCTCTGTCACAACATTTCCAGAGTTGATGTATATTGCTTTGCTGCTGTCAGTTATAGGAACAGTGGTAATACATGTAGAAGCATAGCTGCTAGTAATAATACTACATCTCAAAATACCAACTGAGTAAAACGGAGCACATCACCATTGTACTGCTTTCGCACACTTAGGGTTCGATTCCGATCCGGTAAAAAGCGTTCCGATTAGCTGTACGGAGCGTTTTTCCCGTACGATTCGTACACAAACAACGTCCCCCTACGAACTAGCAAGTACGATCCTAACCCAAAGCGCCACTCCGTATGACTCGTACAAAACACCGTACAAATACAAACTACTTACGGATTCACTCCGTCCGACGCTGTACGCCACGTCCGTACGTAAATCGTCAGCCATTTCCGAACCAGGAAGTACGATCCGTGTTGACGACACTCCGTACGGCCCTTTTCCTACGAGAGCTGTAAACTGCCGTAAATCCAGAGTCCGCCACGAACTGCACCCCGGTACGCGACATACACGACATGAACCCCATCGACCGTGTCATACGAGCCCTGTACGCCTACGACCTCGTACATAGAAACCGACGACTGCGCAGACGGTGAGTACAACCCACCGCAACAACGGAAGTATACCTGTACGGTGTGCCACACGCCAGCGCATATCACCATCCCAATAGGGATACGCGGCGCACACACGTCATTAATCTCGGGGTACGGGTGCGTCATACGCCAGCGCATATCACCATTGCAATAGTGATACGCGGCGCACAAATGTCATTAATCTCGGGGTACGGTGCGTCACACGCTAGCGCATATCACCATTGCAACAGTGATAACCGCCGCACACATCTCAGAAAGCCCGGGGTACGGTGCGTAACATCTGAGGTGTGGTTGAAAGTGCCCAACAGCATAGGGTGTGTGGCTAAGACCCCCAGCAGTGCCCACCAGCATAGGGTGTGTGTGGCTAAGACCCCCAGCAGTGCCCAGCAGTGCCCAGCATTACAGTGTGTGTGGCCAAGACCCCCAGCAGTGCCCACCAGCATAGGGTGTGTGTGGCCAAGACCCCCAGCAGTGCCCAACAGTGCCCAGCATTACAGTGTGTGTGGCCAAGACCCCCAGCAGTGCAGGGTGTGTGTGGCTAAGACCCCCAGCAGTGCCCAGCATTACAGTGTGTGTGGCCAAGACCCCCAGCAGTGCCCACCAGCATAAGGTGTGTGTGGCTAAGACCCCCAGCAGTGCCCAGCAGTGCCCAGCATTACAGTGTGTGTGTGGCTAAGACCCCCAGCAGTGGGCAGCAGTGCCCAGCATTACAGCGTGTGTGGCCAAGACCCCCAGCAGTGCCCACCAGCATAGGGTGTGTGGCCAAGACCCCCAGCAGTGCCCACCAGCATAGGGTGTGTGTGGCTAAGACCCCCAGCAGTGCCCAGCATTGCCCACCAGCATAGGGTGTGTGTGGCTAAGACCCCCAGCAGTGCCCAGCAGTGCCCAGCATTACAGTGTGTGTGGCCAAGACCCCCAGCAGTGCCCACCAGCATAGAGTGTGTGTGGCTAAGACCCCCAGCAGTGCCCAGCAGTGCCCAGCATTAAATTGTGTGTGTGGCTAAGACCCCCAGCAGTGCCCAGCAGTGCCCAGCATTACAGTGTGTGTGGCCAAGACCCCCAGCAGTGCCCACCAGCATAGGGTGTGTGTGGCTAAGACCCCCAGCAGTGCCCAGCAGTGCCCAGCATTACAGTGTGTGTGTGGCTAAGACCCCCAGCAGTGCTCAGCAGTGCCCAGCATTACAGTGTGAGTGGCTAAGACCCCCAGCAGTGCCCAGCAGTGCCCAGCAGTGCCCAACAGCATAGGGTGTGTGTGGCTAAGACCCACAGCAGTGCCCAGCAGTGTCCAGCATTACAGAGTGTGTGTGGCTAAGACCCCCAGCAGTGCCCAGCATAACAGTGTGTGTGGTCAAGACCCCCAGCAGTGCCCACCAACATAGGGTGTGTGTGGCTAAGACCCCAAGCAGTGCCCACCAGCATAGGGTGTGTGGGGCTAAGACCCCCAGCAGTGCCCAGCAGTGCCCAGCATTACCGTGTGTGTGTGTGGCTAAGACCCCCAGCAGTGCCCAGCAGTGCCCAGCATTACAGTGTGTGTGGCCAAGACCCCCAGCAGTGCCCACCAGCATAGGGTGTGTGTGGCTAAGACCCCCAGCAGTGCCCAGCAGTGCCCACCCGCATAGGGTGTGTGTGGCTAAGACCCTCAGCAGTGCCCAGCATTACAGTGTGTATGGCCAAGAACCCCAGCAGTGCCCACCAGCATAGGGTGTGTGTCGCTAAGACCCCCAGCAGTGCCAAGTAGTGCCCAGTATTACAGTGTGTGTGTGGCTAAGACCCCCAGCAGTGCCCAGCAATGCCCAGCACTACAGTGTGTGTGGGCAAGACCCCCAGCAGTGCCCACCAGCATAGGGTGTTCGTGGCTAAGACCCCCAGCAGTGCCCACCAGCATAGGGTGTGTGTGGCTAAGACCCCCAGCAGTGCCCAGCAGTGCCCAGCATTACAGTGTGTGTGGCCAAGACTCCCAGCAGTGCCCAGCAGTGCCCAACAGCATAGGGTGTGTGTGGCTAAGACCCCCAGCAGTGCCCAGCAGTGCCCAGCATTACAGAGTGTGTGTGGCTAAGACCCCCAGCAGTGCTCAGCAGTGCCCAGCATTACAGTGTGTGTGGTCAAGACCCCCAGCAGTGCCCACCAACATAGGATGTGTGTGGCTAAGACCCCCAGCAGTGCCCACCAGCATAGGGTGTGTGTGGCTAAGACCCCCAGCAGTGCCCAGCAGTGCCCAGCATTACAGTGTGTGTGTGGCTAAGACCCCCAGCAGTGCCCAGCAGTGCCCAGCATTACAGTGTGTGTTGCCAAGACCCCCAGTAGTGCCCACCAGCATAGGGTGTGTGTGGCTAAGACCCCCAGCAGTGCCCAGCAGTGCCCACCAGCATAGGGTGTGTGTGGCTAAGACCCCCAGTAGTGCCCAGCAGTGCCCAGCATTACAGTGTGTGTGGCCAAGACCCCCAGCAGTGCCCACCAGCATAGGGTGTGTGTGGCTAAGACCCCCAGCAGTGCCCAGCAGTGCCCAGCATTACAGTGTGTATGGCCAAGACCCCCAGCAGTGCCCACCAGCATAGGGTGTTTGTCGCTAAGACCCCCAGCAGTGCCCAGTAGTGCCCAGTATTACAGTGTGTGTGTGTGGCTAAGACCCCCAGCAGTGCCCAGCAATGCCCAGCATTACAGTGTGTGTGGCCGAGACCCCCAGCAGTGCCCACCAGCATAGGGTGTGTGTGGCTAAGACCCCCAGTAGTGTCCAGCAGTGCCCACCAGCATAGGGTGTGTGTGGCTAAGACCCCCAGCAGTGCCCAGCAGTGCCCATCATTACAGTGTGTGTGGCCAAGACTCCCAGCAGTGCCCAGCAGTGCCCACCAGCATAGGGTGTGTGTGGCTAAGACCCTCAGCAGTGCCCAGCATTACAGTGTGTGGGGCCAAGACCCCCAGCAGTGCCCACCAGCATAGGGTGTGTGTGGCTAAGACCCCCAGCAGTGCCCAGCAGTGCCCACCAGCATAGGGTGTGTGTGGCTAAGACCCCCAGCAGTGCCCAGCATTACAGTGTGTGTGTGGCTAAGACCCCAGCAGTGCCCAGCATGCCCAGCATTACAGTGTGTGTGGCTAAGACCCCCAGCAGTGCCCAGCAGTGCCCACCAGCATAGGGTGTCTGTGGCTAAGACCCCCAGCAGTGCCCAGCATTACAGTGTGTGTGTGTGGCTAAGACCCCCAGCAGTGCCCAGCCTTACAGTGTGTGTGGCCAAGACCCCCAGCAGTGCCCACCAGCATAGGGTGTGTGTGGCTAAGACCCCCAGCAGTGCCCAGCAGTGCCCACCAGCATAGGGTGTGTGTGGCTAAGACCCCCAGCAGTGCCCAGCATTACAGTGTGTGTGTGGCTAAGACCCCCAGCAGTGCCCAGCAGTGCCCAGCATTACAGTGTGTGTGGCTAAGACCCCCAGCAGTGCCCAGCATTACAGTGTGTGTGGCCAAGACTCCCAGCAGTGCCCAGCAGTGCCCACCAGCATAGGGTGTGTGTGGCTAAGACCCCCAGCAGTGCCCAGCATTACAGTGTGTGTGGCCAAGACCCCCAGTAGTGCCCACCAGCATAGGGTGTGTGTGGCTAAGACCCCCATCAGTGCCCAGCAGTGCCCACCAGCATAGGGTGTGTGTGGCTAAGACCCCCAGCAGTGCCCAGCATTACAGTGTGTGTGTGGCTAAGACCCCCAGCAGTGCCCAGCATTACAGTGTGTGTGGCTAAGACCCCCAGCAGTGCCCAGCAGTGCCCACCAGCATAGGGTGTGTGTGGCTAAGACCCTCAGCAGTGCCCAGCAGTGCCCGGCATTACAGTGTGTGTGTGTGGCTAAGACCCCCAGCAGTGCCCAGCATTACAGTGTGTGTGGCCAAGACCCCCAGCAGTGCCCACCAGCATAGGGTGTGTGTGGCTAAGACCCCCAGCAGTGCCCAGCAGTGCCCAGCATTACAGTGTGTGTGTGTGGCTAAGAACCCCAGCAGTGCCCAGCATTACAGTGTGTGTGGCCTAGACCCCCAGCAGTGCCCACCAGTGAAAGCAGAAACATACCATGCTTAACCTCATTACCATCAGGAAATAGACACATGTAACAATACCCAAATGTGAACATCACAACAGCTCCCAGGCACACAGCAGTCAAAGCCATTATCAGAAAACCAAAAGTGATGAACCAAAAATCAAAAGCTTTATTCAGCCGCATCCAAAGAGAAAAACTAAATATGAGTCCATGCTTATAGTAGGCCAATTGCCAGTCCAAATAAAGTACAAACAAGGTTGTGGCATCCTGGATGTTGTCACACCCACACTTGCCAGCACATAGAGTTCAATTGTCTGTGGAAACAGTGGGGGCATCATCTGTGGAATCCACCGGCACCGCAGGGACAGGAGATGGAAGGACAGGTGTAGTGGGTGCAGGTGGTGTGGATCCCTCCACACTGGCCGGTGCCTCGCCGAATGTGGCTACATATACTTGGCTGCCCACTTCAGCCAGTTTAGAAAAACTACCACCTGAACCCGGGGAAACATTGGGGGTGGAGGTAGAGGGCTGTGAGTCTGTTCTCGTGGGTTTGTGGATGCGTGTGTGACGTGTGTCCCCTCTCCCTGTGGGTGTGCCTACATCCCCTTGAGATTGGGTGCGTGGAGTTTTGCGCTTTGTCTGCCGTGTGGGTGTGCTGGGTGTGTCTGTTGTTGTGTCTGACCTGTGGCGTTTGCGTGTATGTTGGGTAGGTATGGGAGAGGCGGAGGTGGATGGGTCTGAATGAGGGTGGGGGGGAGATGCTGCTGGGTGGACAGTGCTACCGTCAGTGATGACTCTATGGTAGCCACACTCCGACGTAGATCAGACATGGCAGATGACATGCCCTCCATGAACGACAACAACTGGGTCATTATTCGGGTATGTTCATGGAGGACAGTCAACATGGATGTCTGACCTACTAGAATCTGCCGGAGTAGGTCCACAGACTCAGCACTGAGGGCAGCAGGGGAGACAGGGGCAGGGGCTGCGGTGCCGGGAACAAAGGAGACACGGGGGCTAGCACGGACCTTATGGACCCTAACAACTGGGAGGGTGGAGATGGTAGTGGAGGAGGAGGGGACAGCCAAAGATGTTGAAGATGGCATAGCTGCATATTGCCCCTCCTCCGGAGAGTCTGATTCCGAGCCGCCCGCATGGTAGCAGGTGTCGTGCACATGAGGGACGGCCGTCTGACTCTCCTCACCCTCCGTGCCACTGCCTCCCTCTGACTCCTCAAAGCAGGTGGCACTGTCGCTGGGTCCCTCTACCTGGTCCGCGCCTGTGCCTCCTCCAGATTGTGATGATGAAGCTGTTGGCAAGGAGAAGAAGAAAAACATATCAGTCACCTGTACCCATCACACATACCACACACAAATCATTTGGGCATATTTCTAAACATGGCATGCATAATGAGTCACATGCCACAGAACTATGCACAATGCTAAGTCTAGTCTTGGCAATTGTAAGAGACACAACGCACAATGTATAGTAGGATCCGAGTAACAGGCAAGGCAAAAACTTGTATGAGAGACACAATCATGAGCCACTGCCTGACAACAGGATAGCTGATGATGAATCACAGTTCATTAGCCCACCCTGCCACCCAAATCCAGACCTGCTCATGTTTGTTTTGCTTTCACCCTGTGCCACTTGGGTAAACTCCAGGCCAAAGTGCCATGTGATGTCATCCTGGGACCTGAACCTATTGTTCCATCACCTCACACTTCCATCACAGCTGTCTACACCCAAACTCACACTGTGTGGCTCACCATCAATATTATTTACTAAGAACATGCCACATATTTTGAAAATATGCACACACGCACTGCCCAGTGTGAGAATGCACAAGCCAAAATTAGTGCACATGTACAGTGTGCACCTGTAGCTAACCCATGACAATTAGAAAGTGAACCATGGACAAAGGCCACTGAGGCAGAATTGTGCAATAAACACGTGTTGAGACTCAAGATCAGTGCCAAAATATGAAGAAGGCCAGACACAGTGCACATATGGTGCTACATGTAAGGTACCAACAGGTGTAACAGACCCCCCTCCAACATGATGATGTGCAAAGGAATATGCATACTAAGACATTGCACCATAGTAGTACATGTGAAAAACAATCAATAGGCAAAGCGCTGCTCAAATGTGGAGTAGGGCAAGGAATGTAAACAAGCATCTGCTGAAACTGGGCCAATCTTATGCCAATGCATAAAGTGCGTGTCTGACCACACCACTCCAACTGTGGGAGTGTTAGCATGCCTCGGAGCACTGTAGGTAGCATGTGACACACATGACAACAAACAGACATGTACCTACCCCCTTCTTGCTGCTGTCCCTCCTACAACTGCCTATGGAGGTCTGGGAACACCACTTCCAAAACCCGGAGCATGTGGGGGGTGAGGTGGCGGCTGCCGCCATGCCGGCGTGGAGCTTCCAGCTGGAGCTGTACCCTGGCCATGCGGCGGCTCCAGCACCGAATGTCCTGCCACCTCTTCCTGATGTTACTGAGCTTCCTGCGAGCCCCCCCTCACTCCTGACAGCCCTGGCGATGTCCAGCCAGATTTCACCCTTCTCATAGGCAGATACCTGTCACGAATAAAAAGTGAAAGTACATCAGTACACCTGCTCCATGTCCCAAAGACCCACACTTGCCCCACATTGATGATAACAACAGGGCAGAGGATGCAGACAGGACTAGTATCATTGTTCATGTGAAGGTGGCCTGTGAGCAAACACCAATGCACTACATGCCTGTGAAAGGCAACTGATGCCCTTGGGCTTTCTAAACACTCACTGAGCATGGCTAACACTGAACAAGCTATACTTTTTCATGGTGGTGTCCAGCACGTGACATGCTGGCACATATCACACGACACATAAGAACTCTAAGCAGACCACACACTCTCAAGTGAATGTACTTAGCACAATGGCGGTAAGCAGTACACAAGATTTAGATACATCATTCACTGCATGGTAGATATTTTAATGTACACACCAGGCACTCACTCTGAAGTACATTGCATCTCTCTCTGTCCCATACACACACAATGGCTGTAGTCACACTCACACATTAACCACTCACCTGATCCCCTGGTTTCCCATACAGCTTGCTGTAGTTGGGTAGGAGGGCATCCAGCAGTGCCTGGTTCTCCCCCTCACTGAATGAGGTGCCCTCTCCATGTCCAGCAAAATCAGGGTCCAGGGAATGCAGAGACAGCAGCAGCGTTGTCCACTCAAGTATTGTGCAGGCAAGTGCCCTCTCACAGCCACATGCAGCCTTAAATCTCTGCTGCTGAGGGGCTGTCATTCTCAGGAAGACAGTGTGATAGGGCACATCACTTTGCATCCTATGTTTCATCCAATCCCATTACACATAAGGCCCTGACACACATTTGAATGGTTTGAAATTTTAGCTCCAGCTACACAACAAACATAGCAACATTGTATACTTTTGGCCAACTGAATTTTGCAGGACACCTGTAGCATATTCAAATATCAGTTTCCTTGACAACCAGCCTGCATTCAGTGCGTCCAACTCGTCCCCTAAGTGTTCCCTATGTATTTTCAGGCATCCACACACAAATATGGTGCGTGAATCTTTGCAAACGCCATGTTCGATAGTGATACGACCCGTACACCCGCACGCACCAGTGGGGTACGCACGTGACTTGTATCGCGTATAGGCACAATGCATTGGTGAGACGACCCGTACACCCACACGCACCAGTGGGGTACGCTACACACGCATATAGGCACAATGCATTGGTGATACGACCCGTACACCCGCACGCACCAGTGGGGTACGCTCGTGACTTGTATCGCGTATAGGCACAATGCATTGGTGAGATGACCCGTACACCCGCACGCACCAGTGGGGTACGCTACACACGCGTATAGGCACAATGCATTGGTGAGACGACCCGTACACCCGCACGCACCAGTGGGGTACGCTCGTGACTTGCATCCTGTATTGGCACAATGCATTGGTGAGACGACCCGTACACCCGCACGCACCAGTGGGGTACACTACACACGCGTATAGGCACAATGCATTGGTGAGACGACCCGTACACCCGCACGCACCAGTGGGGTACGGCCATGACTTCTATCGCGTATAGGCACAATGCATTGGTGAGACGACCCGTACACCCGCACGCACCAGTGGGGTACGCTACACATGCGTATAGGCACAATGCATTGGTGAGACGACCCGTACACCCGCACGCACCAGTGGGGTACGCTCCTGACTTGTATCACGTATAGGCACACTGCATTGATGAGATGACCCGTACACCCACACGCACCAGTGGGGTGCGCTACACACGCGTATAGGCACAATACATTGGTGAGACGACCCGTACACCCGCACGCACCAGTGGGGTACGCTCCTGACTTGTATCGTGTATTGGCACAATGCATTGGTGAGACGACCCGTACACCCGCACGCACCAGTGGGGTACGCTACACACGCGTATAGGCACAATGCATTGGTGAGACGACCCGTACACCCGCACACACCAGTGGGGTACGCCCGTGACTTCTATCGGGTATAGGCACAATGCATTGGTGAGACGACCCGTACACCCGCACGCACCAGTGGGGTACGCTACACATGCGTATAGGCACAATGCATTGGTGAGACGACCCGTACACCCGCACGCACCAGTGGGGTACGCTACACACGCGTATAGGCACAATGCATTGGTGAGACGACCCGTACATCTGCACGCACCAGTGGGGTACGCTACACACGCGTATAGGCACAATGCATTGGTGAGACGACCCGTACACTCGCACGCACCAGTGGGGTACGCTACACACGCGTATAGGCACAATGCATTGGTGATACGACCCGTACACCCACACGCACCAGTGGGGTACGCTCCTGACTTGTATTGCGTATAGGCACAATGCATTGGTGAGACGACCTGTACACCCGCACGCACCAGTGGGGTACGCTCCTGACTTGTATCGCGTATAGGCACAATGCATTGGTGAGACGACCCGTACACCCGCACGCACCAGTGGGGTACGCTACACACGTGTATAGGCACAATGCATTGGTGAGACGACACGTACACCCGCACGCACCAGTGGGGTAGTGTGCGTATCACATGCTCCAGTCAATGCATGTGTACAGTGCGTTCCACAGGCTCACGCATGGCACCATTACTATAGTGACAACAGGAAAACACATGGCAGGGATGTGGGTGTGAGTTCATCATGAGGATGTCCATGTATGTATTCACATGGCTGACCTACATTAGCAGGCCCCAGGCCTCAGGAGCAGGCCTTCCGCAACCGGAAACATTACCACTCCATAAATGCCCTGGTGGTGTGTCTTGCTAACATGATGATTTCCCATGTCTGTGCACGTTTTCCAGGATCATGCCGCGATGCATTCATCATGAGGCGGAGCAGGGTACCACAGATGATGCTGCAGCTGCGCAACCATCGGGCATGTCTAGTTGGTGGGTATACACTGTTACTCATGTATGTCTCAATATCAATCATCTCTCCCATGGCTACTCATTGCACACTCATTGACATGATGTATTGTTGTAGGAGATGCCAGATATCCGAACATGCCGTGGCTCATGACTCCACTACGCATCCCCCGAACTGCCGCAGACCAGCGTTACAATAATGCACATGGCCAGACACGGCGTGTGATCGAGCGTACGTTTGGACTCCTGAAGAGCCGGTTCAGGTGTCTCGACAAGACAGGCGGATCACTACCATACTCCCCGCTCAAGGTGTGTGACATCTTCACCGTGTGCTGCATGCTGCACAACATGGCAGTGGAGGGGGAGGTGCCACTCATCCTGGATCCTGATGAAGAGGACCATCCGCCCGTTGAGGACGAAGGCCTTGGCCAGGATGCTAGCGATGAGGAGGAGGACGGTGATATCCGGAGTCAACTCATACGCAACTTCTTCTCATAACAGTGAGTACCTGTATGATAGTGTGCAATCTTCCACCGTAGAGTGACATGTGTAGCATAATGTGTGTCCAGCAGACTGCACACAACATCACTTTGATGTTGGAGGTGCTGTGTCACACAAGTAAAAATATCATGCCACACACATGAGCACAATGATTGCAGTTCGAATGTACAAGTGTACTACGTTGTCAGTGTATTGTACGTGACCATGTAAAAATGAATCTATACAGTACGTGAACACTTGTGTGCTTGTCCTTTCCAGGTTGCCCGGGCTGTTGTCCGTTAGTGTCATCTTGGTCCTCCTGCAATTCCTCTTGATGATAGCAACGTTCGGTGAATCTGCGTACCCTGCACAGACACGTCGAAATGTCATTTTGGGTAAGGATTCCAAACGGGCAGTTCATTGTTGTAATGGTTTGTTTTTGGGTAGAAACTGTTCCTGCGCATGTTGTAGGCCCATACATAGATGTCCCATTGCCATGTATCAAATTGCATGTAGCGCCACTCCCATGACTAGACAGTCACCTAACCTGACAGTCATCTGTAGTTGAGTTTATAATTTGGTGAATGCATCAATGTGTGTTAACATTGACCCTGACACATTGCGGATGCCACGGCTTGCAATTGTGTGTGACATCACAAACACAGACACTGTGGAGAATTGCTGCCTCACTGTGTGCAGCAGGATGTGTCCAAATCATCCTCTCAACCTTGTTGGCCAGTACAGTTTGTTTTTCTGTGAACCATGTTGTGCCGGTGTGGGCCAGTGTATGTCCCACCTTTTCTGTCAACTGGCCTGTGAGTCTGTTTGCATGGATGCATTGCCCCTTGTGGCAGTATGTCATGTCACTGTCACATCGTTACCTCAGTGCCGGTGGACAACACTGCTACGCTACCCTTCTCAGTAAGTTGATGTTAACTTTCCTTTCCCATAATGCCAGGTATGTTGCGCTGATTACATCACCACGTTGGCCAAAATAAAGACCATATTCTCTACTGATGACTGTTAATAAACCAGAAACCGTATCTACAGATCAGCACTATCTGCGCCAACTTTGGCGAAATATTCGAAAATATCGGAGCGAGCTACAAGAGACTACATTTACCAGAATGCCAGGGGCGACCTTGCCTGAGAGGTCAGCGGTGTGCTCCCACATCCTGCTGTCTATTTAAGTACTCCCGTGAGTTATTGAGCTGACAAGCTCATGGATGAAGCATCTGAGCTCCAGTGAGATGTACCGGACCTGAGATAATGTTTGGCAGCCTACTCAGCAAACCCCAAAATAAAGACTGTATTCTCTACTGATGACGATTAATAAACCAGGAACACGTGTCTAGAGATCAGAACTATCTGCGCCAACCATGGCGAAATATTCGAAAATATCGGAGCGAGCTACAAGAGACTGCATTTACCAGAATGCCAGGGGCGACCTTGCCTGAGCGGTCAGCGGTGTGCTCCCACATACTGTTGTCTATTGAAGTACTCCAGTGAGTCATTGAGCTGACGAGCTCGTGGATGAAGCACCTGCGCGCCAGTGAGAGGTACCGGACCTGAGATAATGTTTGGCAGCCTACGCAGCAAACCCCAAAATAAAGACTGTATTCTCTACTGACGATGGTTAATAAACCAGAAACACGTGTCTAGAGATCAGCACTGTCTGCGTCAACCTTGGAGAAATACTCGAAAATATCGGAGCGAGCTACAAGAGACTGCATTTACCAGAATGCCAGGGGCGAACCTTGCCTGAGAGGTCAGCGGTGTGCTCCCACATCCTGTTGTCTATTTAAGTACTCCTGTGAGTCATTGAGCTGACGAGCTCGTGGCTGAAGCACCTGCATGCCAGTGAGAGGTACCGGACCTGAGATAACGTTTGGCAGCCTACTCAGCAAACCCCAAAATAAAGACTGTATTCTCTACTGATGATGGTTAATAAACCAGAAACACGTGTCTAGAGATCAGCACTATCTGCGCCAACCTTGGTAAAATACTCGAAAATATCAGAGCGAGCTACAAGAGACTGCATTTACCAGAATGCCAGGGACGAACATTGCCTGAGAGGTCAGCGGTGTGCTCCCACATCCTGTTGTCTAAAACTATACAGGCCCAAGCAGCTGATATTTCCAGAATCAGCAGACACGAAGGCAAAAAAAAATGACTATGCCTCAATCTCCGATACTCCACATGACTGGTCAGTTTCAAACATATCAAGTGAACATGGGATTCCACACCAATGATCAAATTGACACAAACCGGCAGGTAACCCAACAATGTTTGATACAGATTGATGACAGTGATTCTGATTTGTCCCAATGACTGTGCCTGAGAGGAGAGGAGAAACACGTTCTTGGCGCATCCTTAGAGGTAGAACAGAGTGGTCCTTATGTGGATGGCAAGGTAAATGGAAAACCTATTTACTTTCTTGTTGACACTGGTGCTACCTGTTCCGCTGTGAGAACAGCAAAAGATCCCGACCTGCCCCTCTCAGGAGAAAGAATGTAAGTCGTTAGAATTTCTAATTAATTAATGTCACCCCCTGTCACTGAGCCTGTTAGGGTGCAAGTTGGATTGTTTGAGGATCTGAACAAATTTGTAATATGCGACTCCAGTCCAATGGATCTTTTGGGTCGGACCTTTTGTGCAAATTAAAGTGTTCTATCCAAAGGTTATTTCCTTTATTAACAAGTGATGATTTACCCCTAGAATTGAGAGACACAGTGTTACCTAAAATTTGGATTTCACGGGAAAGGAGATTGGGCTGATCAAATGAGTGGCTCCAATACGGATCACTTCGAAACCAAATGCAAAATTTCCTCGAAACCCACCATATAATCTGAGCCCGAGACCATCACAGGTATAACACCGCTGATGGAATCAATAATTAAACAAGGTATCTTGAGGGAGATTATGGGGAGCCTATGTAATTCGCCTATTATGGGTATTCAGAAACCGAACGGAAAGTATCAGATTGTGCAGGATTTGCGCAAAGTTAATCAGATTGTGATACCATGTTGTCCAATCGAGCCAAATCCAGCCATGATACTAAACAGATTCCATGTGAAGCTGAGTGGTTTTCTGAAATTCATAGGTGTCAGGCTTTTCTTCCCATTCCCTTACTCCTGGATAGCCAATATTTTTTTGCTTTCAGGTTCGGAAACTGCGTCTTGGCCTGGTGCTAAGTTCCACAAGGGTATACAGAGAGAGCTTCTATTTTCAATCAAATATTTTTTTTAAACTTGGAATCATTGGTAATGCCAAATCACACAGTTTTGGTACAGTACACTTACGACTTGTTGGAAGTGTCAGGTACTCAGGAGGCTTGTATATGCGACACCATTGCATTACTGAATCATCTGGCAGTGAGTGGACATAAATTGTCACCAACAAAATGTCAGTTTTGCAAAAGAGAGGTATTTTACTTAGGACAGCCCATCAAAAAGAGAGCCAGACAGGTGTCGTAGGATTGGATTACTGCCATTCTGCAGATGAAACCGCTGAGCACTCAAAATGAAGTTCGAATATTTCTGGGAATGGTTGACTACTGTCGCCAATGGATTCCAAATTTCTCATTGATAGCCAAGCCAATTCAGAGGCTTACACAAGGATGTGTCAGATCCAGTTCCATGGAATGATGAATGCATGCAATCTTTTAAAGAACTGCGAAAGAGTTTGTGTCGAGCTCCAGCATTGTGAATGCCCGACTTTAAAAAAAACTTTACTCTGTTCTGCAGTAAGCAGGAAGGTTGTGCATTGTCAGTTCTGACGCAAATGCACGGGATTGCTCGCAGACCTGTTGCATATTTCTCAGCTACATTAGATTATGTAGCTGCAGCATTGCCTGGATGTCTAAAGGCAGTTGCTGTCACATGTGTGAGTTTGGAACAGTGTGAGAGCATTGTGATGGGTCACCAATTGAAAGTGCATGTACCACATCCTGTTGAGATCTTGCTTACTCGTACTTGAATGCAACACCTCACAAGTAGCGGGCAAACTAAATATGAACAGGTGATCCTGGGTGCTGCGAATGTGTAGTTAGAGCTATGTACAAGGTTGAATCTGACTATATTGATGCCCTTACCAGGAAATAAAGTTGTGATTGATAAGGCAGATCATAACTGTTTGGATGTGACTGAGTTATGCGCCAAGCCTCGACTGGACATTTTGGATATTCCATTGCCTGAGTCAGATCATTTGTTGTTTGTTGATGGATCATGTTTGAGAGCTACAGGAGGAAATTTGAGAGCTACAAATGCAATTTGTACAATTGTGGGAGTGGTGGAAGCCTCCTGGTTGCAAGGAGTGTATTCCTGGTAAGTTGGAGTTGGAGCCTCATTGGCATGGGCCATATCAAGTGATTCTTGTTACCACAGCTGCTGTCAAATGTGGTGGTCTGCCTTTTTGGGTACATGCTCCCCATACTCGCTGAGTTGCATTACCCCTTGAAAATACGGTAACTGTAGTGGATGTACAGGTGGTTCAATGAAACATCCAGCTCAGGTAAGTCATAGAGTAGAGGGGGCGCCAGCTATTGGATCTTGAAGCACTGGTTCAAATGAGGGTCCAAGAGATTCAGTTCCTGTAGGTAAAGTGAGTCATACAGAGAGGGACCTGACTAGGTGAAGTGTTGATCCAGCTGTTGTGACTAGTGCAAGTGAGAAGCAAGTGATAAGTGGAGATTGTGGGCCCAGAAGAAATGCTAGATTGAGACAAATATTGTCAGAAGGCAAGTACGCCCAACTGTAATTGAAGTCTCAAGCCAATCTGAACAGATGATGATCGACCAACAGTGAGAAAATCGAAAAGAGACAAAGCACCTGAATGGACTTACTCAGCAGCAGCTAATGACCGAGAAAAAGCAAATCAAGCTTTTTGCTTCAAGGATTTAAACACACAAAAACCACCTTGACAGTAGTGGCCAGTGCAAGTGAGCAGGGTGGGGCAGTTTGGAGGCGTGGCGGGGCACTGCGGGGGGATGTCAACAGATGACCGAATAGGATTTATTTATTTAATTAATTTGCCCTTTTCCGTTGTCTGTCGATACCCGCTTCGCCCGCCCCGCCCCGCTCCACCACCCGACTGCCCTTACCTACACTGGCCTTTGCTGCACCTAGAGAGACTTCTGCAAGCAGGGATTCTTCAAAGCAGGAAAAAACAAAAGAAATTGCCTATGAATAATTGCAGGGACAAAATACACTGGATTATGCCAAAATATAAAACCTGTGGACTGTAACATTTGGAGAAACTAAGAACGGTCTCATTTAAAGAGCTCAAAAGAAAATATGTGCTGAAAAATCCTACGTTATTAAGCATTCTCAAAAATGTAACCGAAAAACATGAGTTCCCATTCTAGAGAGATGGGAGATCCAAACAAGGTATCATTAAAACATAAACGCTTATGTGTTTGCTTCTCAGATGCTTTTACTATAATTGTTGTGTTGTTACTTATTGTTTTGAATCTTCCTCATTACGTCTATGTAAAGCATGACATTAACCCCTTGTGTGCTGCCGTCAGCTGTTGGCCGACGGGAGCACTACCTCGCGTGTGCTGCCGTCGGCTAACGGCCGACGCGCCCCCGCCCATTTTGCGGGGTTAACCATACCCCTGTTACTAAACCATTGGCAGAAAAGAATGATGGAATTGTAACTAAAGACCTAACTGATAAAATTTTACATCATGATCAATCTATTAATTACTTTTCTTTAAATGTCATCACTAAGCATTTATATGAATATGTTGACACTAAGGATGCTAGAGATTGTTATGTGTGCATGCAACTACCTACCTCGATATCAGTGTGGGCGACTTACCATCACTTACTTCTTAGTTATGGCATCTCTTCTATTGTACTAACTAGTTTATTCTATTTCAAAGGGCAATTTCAGTATTATTATTATTCAAATTATGATTTGATCTTTTCAGAGATACCAATTGAGA